>NW_028154413.1:0-40664 GCF_965231275.1 Zosterops lateralis
GGGAAGAGGTTTCAGACCAGCTCTGATCTCCTCAAACATCAGAGGATTCACACAGAGGAGAGGCCCTTCCGCTGCCCCGACTGTGGGAAGGGCTTCAAGCGCAACTCACACCTCATCAGACACCGGCGCATCCACACCGGGGAGAGGCCCTACGAGTGTCCTGAGTGTGGAAAGGGCTTCTCCACGAGCTCTCAGTTGACCAGACATCAACAGAGGTGCCATAAGGGAAGCCCTGCGAGTGCCCCGAGTGCGGGAAGAGCTTCGTGCGCTGCTCCAGCTCCATCCCCCATGGGAGGATCGGCGTTGGATGATCCCCAGTGACCCCGTTGGGCAGAGCCCTGGTGATCCGTGGTCCTGGTGATCCGTGTTGGGAAGACACCTGGCTGGGGGGGCTGCACTGGTTCCTGTCTCCCTGTGGGCACCTGGATGAATGCAGGGGCAGCAATATCCATGGGGATGTAAACTGACATCAGGAATTCATTGGGGAGAGTGGATTTGTTGTCTTTCAACCCAAAAAAATTCTTCTGAGTTCAGTCACATCTTCTGATGGCATCAAGCAACACTGGATGGTCTTGAGGTCTTTTCCAAACTCAGTCATTCCATTCCAATTTTCTCTGGCCCAAGGACTTCTTCTGCAGCCAAATGGTGATGGATTGGGGAAAGACCAAGATTTTGGAGACAGTGGGGTGGAAACCCCTCTGAAAAAGCTTCTTCCCTCCCACTCAAGCACGTGGATCCTCACCCAGCACAGACATAGGAATCCTTTTCTTTTGGCCTTGATTTGCTTTTCATTTCTTTTCATCCTTTCAGAACACCTGAAACTGGGGTAAAAATAAAGGCATTGAACTAAGACATGGGTGGGGATATGGGGGGACACAGACATGGGGACACGTGGACGTGGATGGGGACGTGGCCATTCATGGGGATGTGGGAGGACAGGGGCATGGACGGAGATATGGGGACAATGACAGGGATGGGAATGGGGTGGGGAGACAGCCACGGGTGAGGACAGGGTGGGACATGGCCAGTGACATGTGGGGACATGGCCATGGCCGGTGCCATGGGGGGAACTTGCAGGGGCTGTGGGGGATGCTGGGTTTGAGGGAGTTGAGGGTTCCTGGGAGGGTCTTGGGGCTTGCTGGGGGCTTTGGGGACCCCAGGCCCAGCGGCTCTGGCTGTGCTGGGAGACCCTGGGGGAGGTTCTGGGGCAGCTGCTCAAGGAGCTCCTGACCTGGACCCCCATCTGGGCATTGGGCTCCTGGAAAGGAATGAACGTCCTTGTCCCCAGGAGCGAAATCCCAGCAGCCCCAGGGTGTCGTGGGCAGCTGAGAGGCCACAACAGGGAAGGGAAAGGCAGACAGAGCTGTCTCCCCTAACAACTTCACCCCAAAATTCCCCAAAGTCAGGAATTCCTCTCAGGAAAATGCTGCCAGGAGGTGCCTGAATTAAGGGAAAGGGGAGATGGGACCCCCAGACTGAGCAGGAGGAGCCTGGGACACCTAAAACCCAGTATGGGGGAGAGGGATGGGGATTGAGGGGCAGTGTGAAAGGGGTGGAAGAGCAGGGTAAGAGAGGGGTGTGGGACCCCAAAAGAGTGAGGGAGGGGGCTGGGACCTCCAGATTTCATTGGGAGGGGTCCCACTCCTCCTTTCTAGTCCCCAGAGGCAGGGAAGGTTGGGCTGGGGCAGTGCCCCCCATGCACCCTGTCCTCAAATTTCCCTGATGGCTTAGAGGAGTCCTGGTGCCTTTTGGGGTTCACTGGGTGTCGTGTTGGGGTTCAGGTGTCTCCCAAGGAGTCCCCTGAATGGGGTGACACAGGGGGGACACACGGGGTTCCCCACTGTTGATCCATCTGGGGGCCTGTTCTGCTCTCTTCCCCCAGTCACAGTCCCCCTGCAGGGTCCCCCCAAGTCCCTCCCCAGAGCCCCCCAATAAACGAACCTGGTGTGAGCTGGGAAGCTTTATTGGGAACACTGGGAGCAGCCGGGCGGGGACAGAGTGACAGCAGGGCTGGGGGGACACACGACCCCCCCAAAATCATCTCGTGGATGGAGCGGGGGGTCCCGGTCGGGCCCGAGGCCACGGGGAGGGGCTGCGGCCGCCGGCGGCTCAGGAGCTCTGTGGGCAGAGAAAAGGGGGTGACACCGGGCTGGGGGGCCCCGGGGGGGCACACACGCTCTGGGGGACGGGGGACACGACCCCCGGGACCCCCCCTCACCTTCTTGCACAGGCAGAGGCCCAGCCTCAGTGCCAGGAAGACGAAGCCCAACACGAAGCCCCCGATCCCCGTCAGCATCTTGGGGGGTGCGGGGGCAGCTTTCGGGGGCGGGGGGGCGCAGGATCCGGGAAACAGTGGCGGCTGCCGGGAAGGGACTGGGACGGAATGTGACAGGCTGGGATGGACTGGGACAGACTGGAACACCAGGATATACCAGGGCTGGGACCCAGCGGGACCAGAATTGGGGCACAAGGGATCATACGGGATTTATTTGGACCACACTGAGGACTACTGGGAACATGCTGAGGGCAACTTGGTGCTGTTGGCATATACTGGGCATGATTGGGATCATATTGGGAGTGACTGGAATCATACTGGGAGTGACTGGAACTGTAGCAGTGGTGAAAGGGCGCAGTTGGAAAGATGCAGGGGGCAGCTGGGGTCATACTGGGATTGTACTGGGACTGACAAGGTCACACTTGGAGTGACTGGAATAATACTGGGAGGATCTGGAGTGACTGGCATCATATTGGGAATGACAGGGATCAAACCAGACTCATACTGGGAGTGTCTGGAAGTTATTGGGATCATACTGGGGGTGACTGGACTCATTTTGGGATCATGCTTGGTGCAGCTGGGACCACAATGGGGCCAAATGACATCCTAGAGGGAGTGACTGGGAGTGAGTGGGTTCATACTGGAAGTGTCTGGGGCCATACTGGACTCCTACTGGGAGGGATTGAGAGTGAAAGGAACCATACAGGGCATGACTGGGAGGAGCTGGGACCATGTTGGGGACAACTGGGACCTTATTGGAAGTGACTGGGACCATAAAAGCTTGAATGGAGTTTCTATCCTGAGACATTCCCGGGGTGCAGTGGCAGCTCCACATCCCCAGCCTGGGGGGTCAGAGCAGGGGAACCTCTGGCAGCACCTTCAGGGCACAGCCGAGGGCTGGGGGATCCTCCCCCACTTCATTTTCTCTCCCCAGTTCAGATCATCCCCTCCCATTCAAATCCCCTCCATTCACATTTTCTCCCCACAATTTGAGTTTCCTTGCCCCAATTAAACTTTTCTCCCCAATTAGGCTCTGAGTCCCCTCCCCATCCCCGGCTTCTTCCAGGTTTCTGGAAGCTTTCCTGCAGAAAACTCTTCCTTTTGGGGCGATGGCTGAGGGTCCCCTCGGGGTCCACCCCCTTTCCAGTCCCTTTTTCCAGCTCTTTTCCTCAGCTGACCCAAACCTGTGGATTTTGGGGGGCGGGAGGGGTCGCTCTGCTCGGGGGTCTCGGAGGTGCCGCCAGGGAGGCCCCGAGGTCCCAGCGCGGTTCCCTCCGGCCCCTTGGAGCATTTGGAATCTCCAAGTCTCAGCCCTGGCTGTCCGTGGGATTCAATCCCCCTGCAGGGTTTTCCCCCAGAGCGGGTTTATTTCCAGAGGGGTTTGTGGTTTCCCTTGGAGCCGGGGCCTGACGGCACCGGAGCGGCCGCGGGTGCCGGGGCAGGAAGGGCTGTGGGACGGCTCCTCCTGCAAACCTCCGGGAGGGGGACAAGGGCTGGGGGGAAATAGACAATAAACAGAGAGACATTGCTGCAGAAGGGCCTCATATTGCCTAAACTAAAGTGTCCAGTACCGAGTAACACCTTGAGGTTATGGAAATCCCAGAGCCCAAGTTGGATTCCCCCGTTTGAAGCTGAAGGAGGAGTTCCACTTGTGACTCGGCTCCATAATGACGAATGTGAAAATTCACCACAATTCCCGGTTCCCTCCCTCCTCTGCCCAGCGGTGCAGGGAGAAGGGATGGGAGTTACGGTCAGTTTGTGCCGCTGCTTCCCCCTTTAGGGACAGGAAGCCTTGCCCTGCTCCGGCGTGGGATCTGTCCATGGGGTCAGACCCTGCCCTGTCCAGCGGGGTCCCTCCCCAGCCGTGCGGTCACTCCTCGGCCCGGCCCTGAGGCGCGGGGCAGTCCCGGGGCAGCCGCGCTGCGGCCCCGTCAGCGGCACCGCCGGTTCGTGCCGGGCAGGAGCGGCAGAAGGAGCCGGGCGGCGGCGGGGGCTCAATCCCGCCCGGAGGAAGAAGAGGAAGAGGAAGGAGCCGGGGCCGCCTGCGGTGTCCGATCCCCGGGGAGCAGCGGGGAGGCCTCGGGGAGCGGCGGCGGGCGGGGCCCTGTTGGAGCCGCCCCGAGGGGTTTGTGCCGCCCCGGGTCCCTGGAGGAGTCGCTCGGCGAGACGGGCGAGGTGGGAATGAAAGAAGAGGCTAAAATGCAGAGAAGAGATTAAAATGCAGTCAAAGAGCTGCACCAAGGGCATCTCCCCCGCTCGTGTCTGAAGCAGCTGCACCGAAGCACAGGCAGGGAGTGAATACAATAAAATAGAAAATAGAGTAAAATAGAGTAAAAAAACTACACCGGGGGGTCCCTGGTGCCCGGTGTCACTGAAGAGCCGCTCTGTGGGATGGACACTGCCGGGTGTGAGCAGAAGGGCAGCGCCGAGGCGGGTGCAAGGTGTGAATAGAATTGAACATGGAGAATAGAATAAAATACAAGAAAAGAACCGCACCGAGGGTTCTGCGCCGCCCGTGTCACGGAAGAACTGCACCGAGAGTGGCGAGAAGCAGCGGCAGTAGAGAATAGAATAAAAAATAACAGAAACCGCACTGGCAGTGGCCACTCCCCAACACTAAAAGAGCAGAACCGAGGGCTGGTCGGGGCAGCACCGAGGGGTCTTGCGGCGGTGCGTGTCCTCCAACGCTCGGCCAGCCCCAACACGCCCCCACAGGATCTATAGTCAGTGGGATCTTGGCTGCCCACCAGCCCTGCCATGTTGCGATGGTAGAGGAAGAAAGACGGGACCCTCAAAGGCTTAACTAGAACTTAGGTTTATTGGGCAGGAGGGAGGGAGCCCTCACCCGAAGACCAGTGCCTCAGAGAGACCCTGAATCTCAAGGGGGAGAGGGTTTTATACAGTGGGTGGAACTCAGGGTGGGTAGACATACAACCAACGGGGTATAACTGGGGAGTGTCTCCTGACATAACATGCATTGGCATCAATCAATGAACAGGAGGTAGGAGGGGAAAGCTTGCAACCCAGCCAGTCCCCAGAGATCTCCCATCGAAGCTTCTGGACCTGGGGGACAGGTCCTTGTTGGAGTCCAGGGCATCCCTCTGGGCGCCCTGGGAAGTCACAGACCTCGGTAGAGAGGCCTGGGACCCGAAAATGAGGGTCTGGGGTCTGTGCAGGGGGGTTTGCCTGGCACAGAGCCCAGGAAGACACAGGCTTTGATTTTGGTCCATGAGAAAAACATCTAACAGAGAAGAATTGCAAGTCACAAAGGTGTGACAGAGAGTGGTGTAGTTATCACTGTGCAGAAGATTTTGTAGTTTTGGGTTTTTAGAATGTAGATGCAAAGGGACAAGATGGAGATTTTAGGGCGGTGCCCTGGGTTCTTCTTCTTCTCCCTTGGCATCCATTGTCTGCAGTGACGTGGGCACAAAGTAGTTTCAGTGGATTGGATCAAAGTAGACATGACCCTGTTAGTGCAGGTGATAGACATTGGCATAGAATTGTAAACAATGGGTACGTAGTGATCCGTATAAGAGGCAGTGACCTCCCATCACAGGGGGAGTCACCTCGTGTCCAGGCTGCTGAGAACACCTTGGCCGGACACACAGAATTGTAAGATAAGAACTAATAAACAACGCGAGAAATCAGAAAACCAAGACCTTGAGACTCCTCATCATTCTCGTGCCGAACACCGAGCACCGAGCTCAGCACAGAACACAGAGACACAGAGTCAGACAGCAGACCTAAATCCTTCAGGGGTCAAGAGGGAAAATCACTCCCTTTGCGCCCACACGAACCACCAGCCAGCCTTGGAATCTCGGGTGAGAAACAACCAGATTAAACCCCGAGATTTGGCGTCCCTGGGTGGGCACAGGTGTGGGCAGAATCGGTGCTTTCCAGTGGACACAGCAAGACCTCTGAAGGAAGGAAGACAAGCTGAGAAGACAGGGGAAGAAATCTCTAACCAGAGATGACAGCTGATTGCAAATTCACCTCGGACGGACGAGTTCCAAGGGCCCAGGACTCGTCTCCTGAAATCTGCAGGTCGGTGATCAGGAAACCTCCGAACTGAATTTGAGAACACCTGCACTGCATTCTTCGATTTTGGTAAGACAGCTGAATTTAGAACACGGGAGGAGGGAACTCTTAAGGGAAAAACCTTCTCCGTGCAGCAGCAGTGTAGCGGGGAGGGAGGAAAGGAACACCTCACCCGCTGGCCTGCAGCCAGCACCGGGTTTGTCTGTGGCCAGCAGCGAGCAGCGGGTTCTTTTGCTGGCCGGCAGCCAGGCAGGTCCTGTCGTCTGTTATCAGCAGACGGGTCTCACACACCTCTTACAGGAGGTGGGGAAGGGGAGAGCCATCAGCCTCCCCTGGGATTTAATAGGAAAGGAGAGATACCAGCACCCTCAGGATTACCGCAGGGAGGTCAAAAAACCCTCGAGACAGGAGAGTCAGCAGGTCTCCTTGAGTTTAGCACAGAAAAGCCAACAACTTTCTCTGGGTTTGCCACAGTCCTCAGGAATTCAGTCCCGGAAATTCGTCTCGGGAAAGTCAAAACTTCTAATCCATCCCGAGATAAGGACATGCTTGTTTTGGAGGCGTGTTCCGTGAGCACGGGACACTTGCCGCAGCAGTGGGGGAGGGAGAAGTGAGACAAAGTGCATCCAGGAGTCTTTTCAGCCCCCTCAGACACAGCGCGTTCAGACACAGCCTGAAAGTTTTCCACTGCCCTTTCCCCTTCAGCGCAGGGACAGACAGAGAGAGGGGGGAAGGGGGAGTGGAGGAGACACCGGGAAAACAGGGAAAACAAGCCCAGATGGCGTCAGTGGTGAGAGATAACACTGCGGCGTGTGCGCGCGAAAGCGATCGCGATGGGGGCGGCCGGGGAGTGCCCCGTGTCGGGACAGCGCGGGGGCGGCGCGGGCGGAGCAGGGCCTGTGTCCCGGACAGGAGCCGGGACAGGCAGAGAGAGCACCGAGCTGGAAACTACAAACCCCAGAAAGCCTTGCGGTTAGCGCATGCGCAGTGGCAGAGCCAAGATGGACGGCGCAAGTGCAAAGCGGGAAACTACAAATCCCAGAAGGCCTTGCGGCAGGCAGAGAGCGAGTGGGATGCAGCTGGAGCAGTGGGATCGCTCCAGGCGGGACAAACCCCGACAGAGAGCGAGACGCGGGCAGCGCCGGGGCGGCACAGGCAGTGCCGAGGCAGGCGGTGCCAGCGCAGGCAGGACCGGGGCAGGCAAAGGCAGAGCAAGCAGGGAGGAGGCGTGGCCAGGGCGGAGAGTTTCTCCAAGGCGCCACCCCCTCAGAGCGAGCGCTGCGAGCCTGACCCCGCCCACAAGCGGCACTTTGACATTGTCAGTCCAGTTCCCGCAGGTTTTCCTTTCAGCAAAAGGTAGCCAAGTTTCCCTTGAATCCACTGCACACACCCTTTCTTCATTTATCCTTCGGCTACATGCTGGGTTTACCCTTTTCTTGGAGTTTTAAGTTCTCCACTCCTCATCCAGGAGAGGGAGGGGTTTTCTTAGGCAGGGCTGCACAGGGATTATGTGCTGCACAAGAGTTTTAAGGTCTCCACTCCTCATCCAGGACAGGGAGGGACGCCTGAGATGACAGAAACCCTCGGGTTTAGGAGGGGCTGCATTCAGGCAAAATAATAATAATTCAATTAAAGTTACAGGTTTTCTGAATTCAGAAGCAGAGATCCGGAAATCATTGGATGTTTGCAAAGCAGCTCATGATCAGGAGCAAAAGACTTATTGTCATGACATGGAAAAGGATTTTTGATTATAGTGTTGATGTATTTGGATCCAAGTTGATTTGTGTTTTAGTATTGTATTGACATTAGAAGGGATTTCTATGTGGTTTTAAGTTTAAACCTTGTTAAGTATAAGCTTAAGATTTGTTAAGTAAGTAAAGTTGAATTTAAGATAAGGATTGGTAAAGTTTAAGTGATAGATTTATATTCTATAAATTTAAAGTTTTATTGTATGTAGATTTTAAATGTATTTTATTTTAAGCTAAATAAGTTTTAAGATAAGTTTTAAGATAATAAGTTAAGTATATTAAGTTATAAGATAGATAAGATAAATAAGAGAATAAGTTTTAAGAGAATAAGTTAAGTTTTAAGTTAAGTAAGTTAAAGTTAAGATAATAAATAAGTTAAAATAATAAGGTAATAAGTAAGATAAGTTGGTAAAATAAGATAAGTTTAAGATAATAAGTTTTAAGTAATAAGTACTGTGAATTGTATCATGATACATTTCAAAATTCTTCTTTATGTTCTTTAGTTGCTTAAGCATTACATAATTGTTGTTGTTAAGAGCTCTGTTCTGAAAATGTATTAAAGGATATTACTCTAGATAAGGCCAGG
Organism: Zosterops lateralis; assembly: GCF_965231275.1. Taxonomy (NCBI): domain Eukaryota; kingdom Metazoa; phylum Chordata; class Aves; order Passeriformes; family Zosteropidae; genus Zosterops; species Zosterops lateralis. The sequence goes on from NW_028154413.1 coordinate 8,648, forward strand.
GTTTTGGCAACACTTTGGCTTTAACTAGAGGAGAGATGTGTTCATCAACAAGCATAGATGTTGCATTTGAAACTTCCTGATAGATTTCAGGTTTTAACAAGAGTTGTGCATTTTCCATCAAAGTACAGTTTTAACTGACCTATGGCAAAGAAGTAGCTTTTGTTTCTGCAGATACAGAACACAAGTGAATTTCTGCAAAGAGTGTGGAAATCATGTCAAGCACAGAAGCTCTGACGGCTTCAGGAGTGGAGAGGAAAGCAGGCCAATGTGAACCAGTGTCAAGACTGCAGACATCTTTCATTCTGCGTGCAAGGACTTATGGCTTGGGTTTTCTTTTCATTCTGTATTGTATGAATTTGTCAGATGGTTCAGAATCAATTCACAAGAGCACAGAGAGGTTGGGAAATGGAGTGAACAAACTCAGAGAAGAAACCGGATCACGGATGAATGGCATGTTTGATTTCTTCAACCTTTCACGGTTGTGGAAGAAAATTTTGAAAAAAATTGTATGTATTTTATTGAGACTTGTAATTCTTCTCATGATCAAGTCGTGTTTGCTTTAATGCATATGGCAAGCCATGGACAGAGCAGCCAAAGAGGTGTTTTTTGTGAAAACAAAGGGGGGAGATGTTGGAGTCCAGGGCATCCCTCTGGGTGCCCTGGGAAGTCACAGACCTCGGTAGAGAGGCCTGGGACCCGAAAAAGAGGGTCTGGGGTCTGTGCAGGGGGGGTTGCCTGGCACAGAGCCCAGGAAGACACAGTCTTTGATTCTGGTCCATGTGAAAATCATCTAACACAGAGAAGAATTGCAAGTCACAAAGGTGTTACTGAGAGTAGTGTAGTGATCACTGTGCAGAAGATTTTGTAGTTTTGGGTTTTTAGAATGTAGATGCAAAGGGACAAGATGGTGGTTTTAGGGCAGTGCCCTGGGTTCTTCTTCTTCTCCCTTGGCATCCATTGTCTGCAGTGACGTGGGCACAAAGTAGTTTCAGTGGATTGGATCAGAGTAGACATGACCCTGTTAGTGCAGGCGATAGACATTGGCACAGAATTGTAAACAATGGGTACGTAGTTATCTGTATAAGAGGCAGTGACCTCCCATCACAGGGGGAGTCACATCGTGTCCAGGCTGCTGAGAACACCTTGGCCGGACACAGAGAATTGTAAGATAACAACTAATAAACAACGCGAGAAACCAGAAAACCAAGACCTTGAGACTCCTCATCATTCTCTCTCTGAACACCGAGCACCGAGCTCAGCACAGAACACAGAGACACAGAGTCAGACAGCAGATCCTAAATCCTTCAGAGGTCAAGAGGGAAAATCACTCCCTTCGCGCCCACACGAACCACCAGCCAGCCTTGGAATCTCGGGTGAGAAACAACCAGATTAAACCCCGAGATTTGGCGTCCCTGGGTGGGCACAGGTGTGGGCAGAATCGGTGCTTTCCAGTGGACACAGCAAGACCTCTGAAGGAAGGAAGACAAGCTGAGAAGACAGGGGAAGAAATCTCTAACCAGAGACGGCAGCTGATTGCAAATTCACCTCGGACGGACGAGTTCCAAGGGCCCAGGACTCGTCTCCTGAAATCTGCAGGTCGGTGATCAGGAAACCTCCGAACTGAATTTGAGAACACCTGCACTGCATTCTTCGATTTTGGTAAGACAGCTGAATTTAGAACACGGGAGGAGGGAACTCTAAGGGAAAAACCTTCTCCGTGCAGCAGCAGTGTAGCGGGGAGGGAGGAAAGGAACACCTCACCCGCTGGCCTGCAGCCAGCACCGGGTTTGTCTGTGGCCAGCAGCAGCAGCGGGTTCTTTTGCTGGCCGGCAGCCAGGCAGGTCCTGTCTGTTATCAGCAGACGGGTCTCACACACCTCTTACAGGAGGTGGGGAAGGGGAGAGCCATCAGCCTCCCCTGGGATTTAATAGGAAAGGAGAGATACCAGCACCCTCAGGATTACCGCAGGGAGGTCAAAAAACCCTCGAGACAGGAGAGTCAGCAGGTCTCCTTGAGTTTAGCACAGAAAAGCCAACAACTTTCTCTGGGTTTGCCACAGTCCTCAGGAATTCAGTCCCGGAAATTCGTCTCGGGAAAGTCAAAACTTCTAATCCATCCCGAGATAAGGACATGCTTGTTTTGGAGGCGTGTTCCGTGAGCACGGGACACTTGCCGCAGCAGTGGGGGAGGGAGAAGTGAGACAAAGTGCATCCAGGAGTCTTTTCAGCCCCCCTCAGACACAGCGCGTTCAGACACAGCCTGAAAGTTTTCCACTGCCCTTTCCCCTTCAGCGCAGGGACAGACAGAGAGAGGGGGGAAGGGGGAGTGGAGGAGACACCGGGAAAACAAGGAAAACAAGCCCAGATCGCGTCAGTGGTGAGAGATAACACTGCGGCGTGTGCGCCCGAAAGCGATCGCGATGGGGGCGGCCGGGGAGTGCCCCGTGTCGGGACAGCGCGGGCTGCGGGGGCGGCGCGGGCGGAGCAGGGCCTGTGTCCCGGACAGGAGCCGGGACAGGCAGAGAGAGCACCGAGCTGGAAACTACAAACCCCAGAAAGCCTTGCGGTTGGTGCATGCGCAGTGGCAGAGCCAAGATGGACGGCGCAAGTGCAAAGCGGGAAACTACAAATCCCAGAAGGCCTTGCGGCAGGCAGAGAGAGGGTGGGCCGCAGCTGGAGCAGTGGGATCGCTCCAGGCGGGACAAACCCCGACAGAGAGCGAGACGCGGGCAGCGCCGGGGCGGCACAGGCAGTGCCGAGGCAGGCGGTGCCAGCGCAGGCAGGACCGGGGCAGGCAAAGGCAGAGCAAGCAGGGAGGAGGCGTGGCCAGGGCGGAGAGTTTCTCCAAGGCGCCACCCCCTCAGAGCGAGCGCTGTGAGCCTGACCCCGCCCACAAGCGGCACTTTGACATTGTCAGTCCAGTTCCCGCAGGTTTTCCTTTCAGCAAAAGGTAGCCAAGTTTCCCTTGAATCCACTGCACACACCCTTTCTTCATTTATCCTTCGGCTACATGCTGGGTTTACCCTTTTCTTGGACTTTTAAGGTCTCCACTCCTCATCCAGGAGAGGGAGGGCTTTTCTTAGGCAGGGCTGCACAGGGATCATGTGCTGCACAAGAGTTTTAAGGTCTCCACTCCTCATCCAGGAAAGGGAGGGACGCCTGAGATGACAGAAACCCTCGGGTTTAGGAGGGGCTGCATTCAGGCAAAATAATAATTCAATTAAAGTTACAGGTTTTCTGAATTCAGAAGCAGAGATCCGGAAATCATTGGATGTTTGCAAAGCAGCTGCATGATCAGGAGCAAAAGACTTATTGTCATGACATGGAAAAGGATTTTTGATTATAGTGTTGATGTATTTGGATCCAAGTTGATTTGTGTTTTAGTATTGTATTGACATTAGAAGTCATTTCTATGTGGTTTTAAGTTTAAGATTTATTAAGTAAGTAAAGTTGAATTTAAGATAAGGATTGATAAAGTTTGTGATAGATTTATATTTTATAAATTTAAAGTTTTATTGTATGTAGATTTTAAATCTATTTTATATTAAGCTAAATAAGTTTTAAGATAAGTTTTAAGATAATAAGTTTTAAGTTAAGTAAGTTAAAGTTAAGATAAATAAGTTAAAATAATAAGGTAATAAGTAAGATTAGTTGGTAAAATAAGATAAGTTTAAGATAACAAGTTTTAAGTAATAAGTACTGTGAATTGTATCATGATACATTTCAAAATTCTTCTTTATGTTCTTTAGTTGTTTAAGCATTTCATAATTGTTGTTGTTAAGAGCTTCGTTCCAAAAATGTATTAAAGGATATCACTCTAGATAAGGCCAGGGTTTTGGCCACACCTTGACTTTAACTAGAGGAGAGATGTGTCCATCAACAAGCACAGATGTTGCATGTGAAACTTTTCCTGATGGATTTCAGGTTTGAACAAGAGTTGTGCATTTTCCATCAAAGTACAGTTTTAACTGACCTATGGCAAAGAAGTAGCTTTTGTTTCTGCAGATACAGAACACAAGTGAGTTTCTGCAAAGAGTGTGGAAATCATGTCAGGCGAGGAAGCTCTGACGGCTTCAGGAGTGGAGAGGAAAGCAGGCCAATGTGAACCAGTGTCAAGACTGCAGACATCTTTCATTCTGCGTGCAAGGAGTTATGGCTTGGGTTTTCTTTTCATTCTGTATTGCATGAATTTGTCAGATGGCTCAGAATCAATTCATGAGAGCACAGAGAGGTTGGGAAATGGAGTGAACAAACTCTGAGAAGAAACCGGATCACGGATGAATGGCATGTTTGATTTCTTGAACCTTTCACGGTTGTGGAAGAAAATTTTGAAAACAATTGTATGTATTTTATTGAGACTTGTAATTCTTCTCATGATCGAGTCGTGTTTGCTTTAATGCATACGGCAAAGCAGCCAAAGAGGTGTTTTTTGTGAAAACAGAAGGGTGAGTTGTTGGAGTCCAGGGCATCCCTCTGGGCGCCCTGGGAAGTCACAGACCTCGGTAGAGAGGCCTGGGACCCGAAAAAGAGGGTCTGGGGTCTGTGCAGGGGGGTTTGCCTGGCACAGAGCCCAGGAAGACACAGGCTTTGATTTTGGTCCATGAGAAAAACATCCAACAGAGAGAAAAATTGCAAGTCACAAAGGTGTTACAGAGAGTAGTGTAGTTATCACTGTGCAGAAGATTTTGTAGTTTTGGGTTTTTAGAATGTAGATGCAAAGGGACAAGATGGTGGTTTTAGGGCGGTGCCCTGGGTTCTTCTTCTTCTCCCTTGGCATCCATTGTCTGCAGTGACGTGAGCACAAAGTAGTTTCAGTGGATTGGATCAAAGTAGACATGACCGTGTTAGTGCAGGTGATAGACATTGGCACAGAATTGTAAACAATGGGTACGTAGTTATCTGTATAAGAGATAGTGACCTCCCATCACAGGGGGAGTCACCTCGTGTCCAGGCTGCTGAGAACACCTTGGCCGGGCACACAGAATTGTAAGATAAGAACTAATAAACAACGCGAGAAACCAGAAAACCAAGACCTTGAGACTCCTCATCATTCTCGCTCTGAACACCGAGCACCGAGCTCAGCACAGAACACAGAGACACAGAGTCAGACAGCAGACCCGAAATCCTTCAGGGGTCAAGAGGGAAAATCACTCCCTTCGTGCCCACACGAACCACCAGCCAGCCTTGGAATCTCGGGTGAGAAACAACCAGATTAAACCCGAGAAGGGATGCAAAATGGACATAAAATGGACCCAGGATGATCCCAAAATGGAAGCAAAATGGACTAAGCATGGACCCAGGGTGGACCCATAATGAACCAAAAATGGACACAAAATTGATCCAAAATGGCTCCAACATGGATCCAGGATGGACCAAATTGGACTCAAAATGGAATCAGGATGGACCCAAGATGAACCTGAATTGGACCAAAATGGACCCACGATGGATGCAAAATGGATCCAGGATGCAACGAGGACCAATCTAAACAGACTTAAAATGGACCCAGGATGATCCCAAAATAGATCCAAAATGAACCAAAATGGATGCAAAATTGACCCAAATGGACCCAAATTTGCCCCAAAAGGGACCCAGGATGGACCCAAAATGGATTCAAGATGGACCGAGGATGGACCAAGGGCACACCCAAAATGGAGCCAGGATGGACCCAAAATAAATTCAAGATAGACCTAAAATTGTCCCTAGATGGACCCAAAATGGACCCAGAATGGACAAAAAATGGACCGAGAATGGACCCAGGATGGACCCAAAATTGTGCCAAGATGGACCCAAAATGGACCCAGGATAGACCTAGAATTGTTCCTAGATGGACCCAAGATAGAACCATTATGGACCCAAGATGGAACCAAACAAACCCAAAATGGACACAAAATTAACCCAAGAGGGTCACAAAATGGACCCTGCATGGCCCAAAATGGACCCAGGATGGACCCAAAATGGACCCAGGATTGACACAAGATACACCCAGGATGGACCCAGGATGGACCCAAAATGGACCCAGGATGCACCCAAGATGAACCAAAACAGACGTAAAATGGACCCAAACTTGACCAAAATGGATCCAAAATAGAACAAGGTTGGATGCAAAATGGATTCAGGATGGACCAAAATGGACTCAAGATGGACCCAGATTGGACCCAAAATGAACCCAGGATGGACGAAAAATAGACTCAAGATGGATGCAAAACGGACACAAGACGGACCCAGGACACATCTGAAATGGATGTAACGTAGACCCAAAAGGACCCCAATATGGACCCACAATGGACCCAGGGTAGACCTAAAAGGGACCCAGGATGGATCCAAAATGAACCCAAAATGGACCAAAATGGGCCCAAAATGGATCCAGAATGAACCAGGATTGACCAAAAATGGACCCCAAATGGATCCAAAATGGACCAAAATGAACCCAGGATGGACACAACATGGACCCGGCATGGACCCAAGATAAACCTAAATTGGATGAAAATGGACCCACGATGCACCCAGGATGGACTCAAAATGGACTCAGGATGGACCCAGGAAGAACTGAAACAAACCTAAAATGGACCCAAACTTGACCAAAATGGATCCAAAATGGAACAAGGCCGGACCCAAAATGAACTCAGGATGGACCAAAACTAGACCCAAGATAGACCCAGGATGGACCCAAAATGGAGGAAAATGTATCCAGGAGGGACTGAAAATGGATGCAAACTGGACCCAAAATAGACCCAAAATGTAACCAGGAGAGACACAAAATGGACCCAGGATGGGTCCAGCATAGCCCAAAGATCAACCCAAGATGGACCCAGGACACACCCAAAATGGACTCAAAATGGACCCAGGAGGGACCCAAAATTGTGCCAAGATGGACCAAAAAGGACCTGAAATGGACCAAAATGGACCCAGGATGGTCGCAAAATGGACCCAAGATGGACCAAAATGGACACAAAATTAACCCAGGAGGGACCCAAAATGGACACAAAATGGACTCAAAATTATCTCTAGATGGACCCAAAATGGACCTATGATTGACCCAAGATGGACCCAGGACACACCCAAAATGGATCCAGGGTGGACCCCAAATGGACTCATGATTGACCCAAGATGGATCCAGGATGGAACCAAAACTGTCCCCAGATGGACGCAAAATGGACCCAAGATGAATCCATGACTGAGCCAAGATGGACCAAGGATGGACCCAAAATGGACTCAGGGTGAACCCAGGATGAACCCACGATGAACTGAATAAGACCTAAAATGATCAAAAAGGATCCAAAATGGAATGAGGATAGACCCAAAATAGATGCAAAATGGACCCAAGAGAGACCTAAATGGATCCAAAATGGACCCAGGATAGACCAAAAATCAACCTGAAATGGACCCAAAATGGATCCAAAATATATCCAGGAGGGACCCAAAAAGGACATAAATTTGACCCAAAATGGACTTAGGATGGCCCCAGAATGAACCAAAAAGGGACCCAAAACAGACAAAAATGGATTGGAGATGGACCAAAATGAACCCAAAATGGACCCTGCATGGACCCAAAACGGACACAGGATGGATGCAAAATGGATTCAGGATGGACCAAAATGGACCCAAGCTGGACCCAGAATGGACCCAAAATGGACTCAGGATGGACCCAAATGGGACCAAGATGGAGCCAAATGGACCTAAATGGACCCAAAGCAGACCCAGAATGGATCCAAGATGGAGTCAGGATGGACCCAAAATGAGCCCAGCACTGATGGAAGAAGGACCTGAAAGGGACCCAGGATAGACCCAGAATGGACCTAAAATGGACCCAGGACTGACCCAAGATGAGCCCAAATTGGACCAAAATGGAACCAAAATGGACCCAGAATGGATCCAGGATGGACACAAGATGCAAAAAATTTGGACCAAAATGGACCTGGGATGAACCCAATGGATTCAATCTGGACCAAAATGGACTCAAGATGGACACAGGACGGACCCAGGGATGGACCCAAAATGGACCCAAGATGGCCCCAAGATGGACCCAAAATGCACTGAGATTTCAACTAACTTGGGCCTGGAAAGGGTCCAAAATAAACCCAGAATGCACCCAAAATGGATGCAGGATGGACCCAAGATGGACCCAGGATGGACCCAAGATGGATCCAAAATGGAACCAGGACTGACCCAAGACAGATCCAAAATGAACCCAAAATGAACCCAGAATGGACCCAAAATAAACCCACAAATGGTTTGTGGGTCCACAAAATGGACCCACATGAATCCAAAGGGGATGCAGGATGAACCCAAATGGACCCAAAATGGAACCAGAATGAACCCAAGATGGGCCCACAGTGGCCCCAAAATGGCCCCAGGATGGACCTAAAACTGTCCTAAGATGGACCAAAATGCACCCAGGGTGGACCCAAGATAGATCCAGGATGGACTCAAAATTGCCCCAAGATGGACCAAAACGGACACAAAATTGACCAAAACGGACCCCCCTGCTCCCACTTACCCGGCACCGGGACCCCCTGCAGCCCTTCCCGGGCATCCCGCCCTTCCCGGACCCCAGACCCGCCCTTTTCCTTCACCTTGGCACCCCCAGATCTCCCAGATTTCCGTGTCCCCCCCAGTTCGCCACTCCCGGCGCTTTTAAGAGGGGTCCCAGGTGTTTCTCAGAGGGTTCCGGGGGGGTCCAGCGCGGATCCAGAGGGATCCAGACGAATTCTCTGGGATTGCCCCGTGCGCTCCTCTCTGGGATTGTCCCGCCTCGGTCCCGCCACTTCTGCGCCCAACCTGCGAGACCGGGATCTGCCCAGCCACCGGTGACGTCACTAATACAGCGAATCACCATTGGCGAGCACGAAATAGCGGCGCCAATGGTGGGGCGGGAGGCGGCTCTGGGGGCGGGGCCGCAGCGGAGCAGCGCGATGGCTCCAGCGCTGGGTCTGGGGGCGCTCTTGGGGCTCCTGGGGCTCCTGGGGGACCCTGGGGGCGCAACGAGAGGTGAGTGGGAACCCCAAAACCGGGACCACCCTTAACGGCAATTCACGGGCACCGGGACGTCTCTGATCTTCCATTTCCGGGCACGGGAACCCCCCGAGCCCCATTTTGGGTCCTGTGACCCCCCTCCATCCCCTTCCCCAGCACCGGGACCCCCCTGTACCCCCTTATCCGGGACTGGGACCCCCCTGCACCCCCTTTTCGGGCATCCCGCTTTTCCCAGACCCCAGACCCGCCCTTTTCCTTGACCTTCGGACCCCCCAGATCCCCCAACTTTCCGTGTCCCCCCGTTTTCCGCTCCCGCCGCTTCCCAAACGGGGTCCCGGAGGGTCCCGGCCGTCCCAGGGGTCTCAGGGGGGTCTCAGGGGGATCCAGTGGGATCCAGATGAATTCCCTGGAATTCCCCCTTTGCCCCCGTCCCCTCCCCCAGCGCGTTCCCTCGGTCTCTTTCTCTTTCCCGTTGCCCCGGCTGCGCCTCCGGGATCCGCCCGCCTCTCCCAGCCCCAGACCCCCCTTTCCCTGACCCAGGGACCCCCTGGACCCCCATTCCCGCCTTTCCAGCTCCCAGACCCCACTTCCCTCAACACCGGGGACCCCCGGACCCCCCTTTTGTGGGCACAGGGACCCCCTGGATCCCCCATCCCGCCTCTCCCAGTCCCTTCCTTGAACCTTGGACCCTTCCCGGCTCTCCCGGTTCTGCTTCCTGACCCTTGGACGCCCCCAGACCCCCCAATCTCTGCATCCCCCCAGTTTTGCACCCTGTGCATGGGGGGTCCCAGGGGGCCTGGAGGGTCCCTGGGGGGTTGTGGAGGATCCCTGGGGGGATTCTGGGCCCTGGGACCCCCCTGAATTTCCATCCCTGGGCACTGGAATCCCCCTGCCCCCCCTTTTCCTGCACCAATCCTTCTCTGCACCTCGTTTCCCATCCTTCCTGGCTGCCCAAATCCCTAGACGCTCCTTTTCCTTTAGTCTGAGATCCCCCTGAACCCCTATTCCTGCTTTTCTCAGCTCTCAGTCCCCCCTTTCCTCTGCATCATGGACCCCCGACCCTCCTATTCTCGGATGTTCCCACCTTTTGACTCCTCTTTTCTTGGCACTGGGGACTCCTGGACCCCCTTTCCTGGGACTGGGGATCCCTTGGAACCCCCATGCCACCTCTCCCAGTCCCTGCATGTTGGGAAAGATGGGACAGGAAGGACTTATGAATATGACTGCATGGTAAGAAATACTGTAGATGTAAAACCTGAGTGAAATAGGAATGAAAGCCAGTTTCGAGATGTGAGCATGGCAGGCAGGAAGACAGTGATGAGCTGAAGACAGGAAAACAAGGGAACAAGTGCATAAGAAAGAAGTCTATAGAGTTTAAATTATAAAATGACATGGTAATGTAGTAGTTCTCATAGGCTGCATGCAAAGTTTGTAGGTTTTGTATCTCACGCCAGTTGGTCACTGTAAATTAGAATATTCAACACAAAAAGAGATATAATGTATTGTAACAAGAGGATCACTCTCTTCTCCTGGCTCTCCTACCCTCTTCTCTGGCCCTCTCACCCCTCTTCCCTTACTTCTCTTCTCTTAGCTCTCTTACCCTCTTGGCCCATCTCCTCTCCTCTCTCTCACCTCCCTTGCTCCTGTTTTCTCCCCACGTTTTTCCCCTGCTCCTGCCCCGTTTTTACCCCTTAGCTCTCTTCTATCTCTCTCTCCTCCCATTCTCTCTTTAGAGCTTTGCTCCAGCCCAGGCTGGTGGCTGGAAGCAGGCCCGCTTTACCCACGACCCTTGTAATAATAAAGTCACGTGTTTCTAGAACATCTCAGGTCTGCAAAGTTCCTTGTCCCTGCCATCCACGGAAGAATTTCTGCACCTGCACCTCCCCCTTCTCCTTCCATAACCCTGGAACCCCTGAGCCCCCATTCCTGGACACCGGGACCCCCCTACACGCCCTTTCCTGTCCATCCCACCTCTCCCAGCCCTGCAAACCCTTTCCTTGGCCCTGGGATCCCCAAACCCCTTCCCAGCTCTCCCCATTTCCCCTTTCATTGATCCATTGTAGTAGCATCCATGGACGGCAGGGACAAGGAACTCTGCCGAGCTGAGATATTCCAGAAACACGTGGCTTTATTACAAGGGTGGTGGGTAAAGAGGGCTTTGCCTTCAGCCACCAGCCTGGGCTGGAGGGAAGCCCCGAGAGAGAGAGGGGAGAGAGAGGGTAGAAGAGAGCTCAGGGGTAGAAGCGGGGGAAGAGAGCAAGCAAGAGAGTAGGGGAAAAGAGGGCGGAAAAAGCGTGGGGGAAAAGCAAGAGCAAGAGAGGGCAAGACAGCGTGGGGGAAAAAGCAGAAGCAAGAGAGAGAGGACCTTATTACAATACATTATCTCTATTTTTGTGTTGAATATTCTAATTCACAGTGACCAACCGGCGCAAGATACAAAACCTACAAACTTTGCATGCAGCCTATGAGAACTACTATATTACCACATCATTTTATATTCTAAACTCTAATGACTATTTTTCTTATCTGTTTTCTCCCTGATGCCTTGGCAGGTGGAAAGGCTACATTCCTGAGTCCTTTTGTTTTCCTGTCCTTCAACCCATCTCCAGCTGATCACCGTTTTCCTGCCTCCCATGCCTACATGTCAAAGCTGGCTTTCATTTCTATTTCATTCACAGGTTTTACATCTGCAGTATTTCTTGCCAGACAATCATATCCATAAGTTCTTCCTGTTCCATCTTTCCCAACAATCCATGACCTCTCAACCCCCCAAATCTCTGTGTCCCCCCAGTTCTCCACTCCCTGCATTACCTGGCTGTGGCAGTGTCAGAGCCCAGCCCGGAGATTCCCCAGTTCATGTCCATTGGGTTTGTGGATGGGATCCCCTTTGTGCGCTACGACAGCGAGCGGGGCCAGGCGGAGCCACTGACACAGTGGATGAAGGACGGAGCTGAACCGGGATACTGGGATAGCCAGACCAAGAAAGCTGAGAGGTGGCAGCACAGGAATGCCAGGAAACTGGAGATACTGCAGGACCGGTACAACCAGAGCAAGGGTGAATGGGGGGATCTGTGGGGCCTGGGCTGGGAAGTGTAGGGTTGGGCTGGGATCTCTGAGGCTGGGATTGGATCCATGGGGCTGGAATAGGATCTGTAGGTCTTGGGTGTGGATTCACAGGGCTCCAAGGGGCTGAGATGGGGATCCATTAGTATGGTATGGGATTTCTTTTGGTCCATGGGTTTGGGACATGGATTCATGGGCTGGGATGTGTGGGGCCAGGTTGGGATCCCTGGGGTTCCATCCCATGGGGTTGGGATATGCATCCATGGGGGTCCAAGGGGCTGGGATAAGGCTCTGTGGGTCTCCATTAGACTCTGGACCTCCATAGGGCTGGAATGGGGCTCTGTGGGGCTGGGACACAATTCCATGGGTCTCTGTGGGTACAATCCCCCCAGGTCTCCACACCATACAGTGGCTTTATGGCTGTGAACTCCTGTCCGACGGGAGTGTCCGTGGAGCCTTCCAGCATGGCTATGATGGGTGGGATTTCATCTCCCTTGATCTGGGATCCGGGAGATTTGTGGTGGCCGACGGCGCTGCTGAGATCACCAGGAGGCGCTGGGAACAGGACGGGACCGTGGCTGAGAGGTGGACAAATAACGTGAAGCACATCTGCCCTGAATGGCTCCAGAAATATGTCAAAAATGGGCAGAAGGAGCTGGAGCGCAAAGGTGGGTGGGAATTTGAATTTGGGGATGAAAGATTGCAGAACACAGTCATTCCTGTTGGAATTCCATGGGCAGATCTCTACCCTCATCCCGTTCCCATGGAACTCCATGGGCAGATCTCACCCCCATCCCAATCCAGTGGGAATTCCATGGGCAGATCCCACTGTTATCCCATTCCCATGGAATTCCATGGATGCATCTCACCGTTATCCCATTCCAAAGCCCCCTGATGTCCATGTGTCCGGAAAAGAGGAACACGGGACGCTGATCTTGTCCTGCCACGCCTACGGATTCTACCCCAAGACCATCGCAGTCAACTGGCTGAAGGGGGATGAAATGTGGGATCAGGAGACGGAGTGGGGCGGGATCGTTCCCAGCAGCGACGGCACCTTCCACACCTGGGCCAGGATCGAGGCGCTGCCGGAGGAGCGGGAGCAGTACCGGTGCCGGGTGGAGCATCCCGGAATGCTGGAGCCCGGGATCTTCGCTTGGGGTGAGGCTGGCAATGTGGGAATTATTGGGAATTCCCAAATGGGGGTTCCCCTTCCCCTCCTCACCATCCCGCATTTCCCAGAGCCGACATCTGGCGGGAATCTCACCGTGGTGGTCGCTGTGTCCATCATCGCTGCCATCCTCATCCTCACTGTCCTCATTGGATTCATTGTCTGGAAGCGCCAATCCGGTAACACACGGGATGGGGGTCGGGAAGGGGCACGGATCCACCCGGCACCGTTCAGGAATCCTGTGCCACTGACGCTGATCCCACTGTTTTTCCCCAGGGAGGAGGGACAGGGATGGATACAACATGGCAGCCGGTGAGTCCCAGTGGTGGATCCAGCTCTGGATCCCCTCTGTGCAGATCCCAGGATGGATCCTGGGGTTAATCCTGGTGTGTGATCTGTGCTGGAATCTCATGGATCTTCTCTTTCTGCAGGAAGAGATGTGGGAGCCAATGGCTCAACTGCAGGTGTGGAGCAGGATCAGGGTGGGATTCCAGAGGGAGACTGGGGCAGGATGGATGGACTGGGATCAGGGAGGGATTGTGGATCAGAGCAGGGGTCCAGAGCAGGATCAGATGGAATTGTAGAGTGGGATTGGGGCTGGATTCTGGAGCGGGATCTGGTGGGATGGATGGGGCAGGATTGGTGAAAGATGGATGGAGCAGGATCAGGGCTGGATTCTAGACAAGAATCAGGTGGGATGGAATGGAGCAGGACTGGGGCAGGAGGGACGGGGTGGAATCAGGTGGGATTCTGGATGAAGGCAGGATTCCAGTGTGGGATTAGTTGGGATAGATTGAGTGGGATCAGGTTGGGATTCCAGAGAGGGATTGGGACAGGATGGATGGGGTGCAATCAGTTGGGATGGATGGAGCAGGATTGAGGTGGGATCAGGTGGGATTCTGGAGCAGCTCCCGCTCTCCATGGCCTCCAGCCAGGTCCATCCTGTGGGATGGGGACAGGGACAGGATGACACCGTGACCCTCTCTCATCCCAGCAGGAATCACTGCCTGAGCAATCCATGGAGCTGGATCCAGCCCCTTCCTCTTCCCAGGAAAGCCAAGAGCTGCCGGCAGAGCTCATCCTGCTGCTCCCACCCACCCCACAGCTCTTGCTAATGAGTCAGTTTCCTGTTTTCCAATATTTTAAAGCCCAGATATTCCCAATGCAAGAGCCCTCTTGCAAATATTATGAAGCCATTCTAGGAGGTTTCAGGCCAACCCTCAGGCTTGATACATCTTCAGGGGGCTCATTAAATGCTGGCCAAGTGGTAGACTGTATCAGAAACTTTATGTACTTTGTGTTATGAAACTTGATGTTCTTCATGAATCTTTCTGTTAGAAGGCTTCCTGCACACTGCTGCTGATAAGATGCCGCCCCTTCTGCTGGGGCCATGGGGACTTTACTGGCTCGAGCTGTGACAACCTCTGCCTCCATGAGGCTGATTTACCCCTGCAATAAAGGACTTTGCTTTTACAACTGCCCGTCGCCATTGTCTTCAGTGAGGACACCCCAAAAACTCAACACACGATGACCCCAGTGACTGAGCATTGCCAAAGAGCCATCGAGGACATCCCAAGACTGCTGCGGGCACAGCGACGTCCCGTCATCGGGGCGGTGACACCATCGGGGACATGGCTGGTGTCACTTGTCCCCTCCCCACGTGGTATTTGAGACAAATTTGGGGAATTTTCTGGGAATTTTGACTGAAACTATCCCAAATCCTGATGAGAATTCTTAGGATGACGTCAATGGGGACACTTTGGGGCACTCAACGATGCTTAGAGACACTTGGGGACACTCAGAGACGTGGGGGCAGGGGGTGAATGAGCCCCCTTCAGTGCCTTGCAGGAGAGGAAGCCGACCCAGGTTATAAATTACAGTAGAAATGACAATATAAATTACAGTATAAATGACAACACAAATGACAACATAAATGACAAAATACTGGCTTTTGCATTCATGTATAGACTTTTGCATTCATGTATAGACTTTTGCATATTGTAATTGATCACAATGATTTTGATACAATACAATTTATAATTCCTTTCAGTTCCTTTTGATGAAACATAACCTATCAGTTTATGTGTGCACTGTATAGTCTACAGAAATGACATTGCAATAAATCAATTTTATGTCCTAGGCCTTAGCGAAATATTAAAACAGAGACTACATAATGCTGAAATGCTTTTATATTATAACTATTAGAACTAACTTTTATATTAAAACTAACTCAGAGAATGGTGTTGTCTCAGTTTGAAAGACAGGTGTTTGCCAGGGAAAGCCAGAGCCTCCCTTGGAATTGAGAAGCCAAACCCTCTTCCTCTGAATTATAATTTAATTCAAATTTAATTCACAATTTATAATTTGTAAATAAAGGGGCTCTTGGGCAGAGGTAAGTGGATAGGAATAACAGTTCTTTACTGGTGTGTATAACCAGGCAAACAAACAACACCAAGCACAGCATTAACAATAAACAGAAGCAGAACCCAGGAACAGCTTCCCTGAGCGCGGCACTTTCCCCTTTGGTGCAGTTCCGGGCACGGCCAGCAGGGGCGCTGGTGGCTCCCGGTGGGCGGGGCAGGTGCGATGATCCCCCCGCGGCTGCAGGGGGCGCTGTGGGGCGGGCTCGGGGAGCGCGCGGGAATGGCGGCTTTGTCCGAGCCGGGAAGGGATGGAAGGGATGGATCAGGAACTGCGGAGCTGTGGCTGAAGGGATGGAAGGGATGGATCAGGAACTGCGGAGCTGTGGCTGAAGGGATGGAAGGGATGGATCAGAAACTCCAGAGCTGTGGCTGAAGGGATGGAAGGGATGGATCAGGAACTCGAGCTGTGGCTGAAGATGCAGAAGGTCTCAGCAGGCAGGGGGTGCGAGCCCACAGTGTACAGAAAAGCCTCCAAGCAACCTGAAGAAGCAGCAATGGAGGGGCAGGGCTGGCCCAGCTCCAGCAGGACAGGAGGAGGTGAGCTCAGAATTCCTGGGCACACGAGCAGATGGTGGTAGATTTCCCAGGGCCAGACTTGGTGGTTACAGTGAACTCCTCCCTGCAGCAATCAGCAGCCTGGCTGTCCTCTCTCTGAAAACTGAGAGTAAGAGACGGTGTAGCTGCCCCAGCCCCCGTCCTTTTCCTGCCCCAACACTCGCAGAATCTTCCCCCTCAAGAGAATCTCCCAGAGAAAAAAAAGAAGTGTAGCCAGGTGCTACAACTGCTCTCCTTTGGCCCCTCTGTTTTATACCCAGAAGTTACTTTAAGTGCCCGTAAGTACCCAGTAATTAGTCTTGTAGCAACTCATGGGAAAGAATTCTGTAAGTAAAAATGAAAGAAATCTGACCCCCAACATACATCCTTCCCTAATACGGGCCCCACTCCAATGTCAGAGCCAGGTGTCTCCCCCCTCCCAGTAACTCATCTCTCAGGACTGGAAGGTGCCCCAAAAGCTCCTCAGTAACCCCATCGCCCCAAGCTCTTCATGCCAACATGTGGCTGTCTCATTGCAGAGCCCATCCCAGCCATCCCACCTCTCCCAAACACAGCCCCGTTCTTGGCGGGGCAGAGCCGCTGCCGGGGCCATCGGTGTGTGCAGGGAATCCTTTATCCCCCTCGTGCAGCTCCAAGTTCCCGAGGGCAAAGCCCTGGGTTCTAAGGCTGTCCTCCTCCTCCTCAAATTTGTTTAATACCCAAGTGTGACAAGCCCGTGCCCTGTGGCAGCAGCCGGTGCCGGGACAGCCGCGGGAGCTGCGCTAATGCCCCGCGGTGCCCGGG
Source organism: Zosterops lateralis (assembly GCF_965231275.1). Lineage (NCBI taxonomy): Eukaryota > Metazoa > Chordata > Aves > Passeriformes > Zosteropidae > Zosterops > Zosterops lateralis. The sequence goes on from NW_028154413.1 coordinate 25,612, forward strand.
GGGACTGAGGGGACGGGAGTTCATAAGGACCCTCCGCGGCCCTCGCTGTGCACGAGAAGGGTTTTTAGTGCCTGGGATTGATTTCCTGGGGTTTCTGGGCTCCTGGGCCTGAGGAGGCGGCAGAGGGATCCGCGGCCGGGGTTGGAAAGTTTGCGGCGACCCCAGCCCAGTGCCCGAGGGCTGAGTGGAGCTGGTTGGGAACACCCCGCTCGTCTCCGTCGCTCAAAGCCGCTTCCCCAGCTCCGGCTGCCGCCTCCGCCCGGCCCCGGCGCGGTCCCACGGGGTCACCGCTCGTCACGGAGCTGGAGGGGTTCGATGGGGCCGCGCCCCGCCCGTCCCTCGCCGTGGCTCCTTCAGTGACACCGGGCGGCCGAGACCCTGTGGTGGTGTGACTGTCATAATGAGTTTTATTGTAAGACACTTGTTCTTTGTACCCCGGTTCAGTGCAGTTCTAGTTTTAGTTCCCCTTTTGTTACAAGTTGTAAGCTTCTCCCCCAGCCTTCCCCAGATACAGCCCCTCATTGGTTTGTCTTTCCCTCCTTGGGTACCTGTCCATCACATGTTAGGAAACCCTCCTACCCTGTCAGTCACTCCAGGACCTGTCCCCCAAGTCCAGAAGCTTCGATGGGAGATCTCTGGGGACTGGCTGGGTTGCAAGCTTTCCCCTCCTACCTCCTCTTCATTGATTGATGCCAATGCATGTTATGTCAGCAGACACTCCCCAGTTATACCCCATTGGTTGTATGTCTACCCACCCTGAGTTCCACCCACTGTATAAAACCCTCTCCCCCTTGAGATTCAGGGTCTCTCTGAGGCACTGGTCTTCGGGTGAGGGCTCCCTCCCTCCTGCCCAATAAACCTAAGTTCTAGTTAAGCCTTTTGAGGGTCCCGTCTTTCTTCCTCTACCATCACAGCAGGACTGGTCGGCGCCAAGATCTCACTGACTATAGATCCTGTGGGGGCGTGTCGGGGCTGGCCGAGCGTTGGAGGACACGCAGCGCCGCAGATTGGTGCCCAACGTGGGGCTGCCACACTGCCTGTCACCGAAGCCACGTGGGGGCTGACATGGTCGGCCCGCGAATCGACGGACCCCATGCTCCAGGCTTTTTGAGAGACTGTCGCTCCAGCGCGTTCCGGAGCCTTCAGCACTTCACGTGCAGCCAGTAGAAGCAGCCCTCTAGTAGGGTGTGCTCCTGACAGAAGAGGAGAGCAGCTTTCCAGCACCAGGGAAGTTCTCCTCAGTGGAGGAGCCCCCCACACGCCGCCTTTCAACCCACGTCACCAGAGCTTAGGTGAGTGTCGCCCTGCTGTGGGCACGCTTTGGGAGACTCAGTCTTATGGCACTGTGCGTCTTTAGGGTGCTTTGCACCACACTTTAGGGACGCATCAGGCAGTTCCAGCCTGAATGGCTTAGGTTGCGTGGCCCCTGCGGGGGGGTGCTTGTTTAGTCTCTCCCTGGGAAGATTGCGCCCTCGTGGATATTTATGTTCATTTTGTTGGTGTTTTTCCCTTTTCATTTATGCATTGGTAGCTTGTTCTGTCAGGTTTTGCTACCGGCTTTATTTTCTGCGTGGCACCCCGGGTCTGAAGGTGGTGGCCTGGCCAGTTTTAAGCGTGATCAGCATTTTGTTTCAGTTTTTGCCTTTCATTTGTGCAGTTACATGGTGTGTGATTGGACAGGATACAGGAGTTCCCCTCCCAGTTCTATATGATTTGTTGTTGTATGTGTCTGTTATACCCTGAGCCACTCCCTACCTGTTCCCTATTGGTCCCATGTTCTGCCCTGCCCTGAGCTACGCCTACCCTTTTAAGCTGCTGCACCCAGGTGTTCTGGGTCTCTTCTGAGGCACGGCCCTGGGTGAAGGACCCCTTCAATAAAGCCCAGTTGCTTCATCCTCAGGAGTCCCATCTCTTCATTCACTTGCACCATAGCTGTGATTCTGAAGAATCCCCCGTGTTGCCGTGGTGCCAGGGCTGGCCGAGGCGAGCGACACAGGCAGCACCGTGACAGAGTGGTTCCCAACATGGGGCAGCCAGAGAGCAGACCAAAGTCACAGCAGTGTGGTGTGCATTCCCTGAGTCCCCTGTAGAGGAGTTTTCTACCCTGGTGGATTTTCCATGGACCTGAAGATATCGTGCTGTACGGTAAGATAGGGCCACCCTTCCCCTCGTAAATGTTGCTGTCTGTTATGTCAAGTTAGCCAACAGTTAGGCTAGTTACATAACCAAGAGGAAGTGACGACATGAATGCAGGTTATATATCGCTATGCAACTTGAGAATAAACGCCATTTGCCATCCACCACATTGGTGTCTGTGAGCTCTTGGCCCGAGTAACCTGGGGTGGTTGCCGTCTTGTTCCTGAACCAGGCCGCCACACCTTGGAGGAGGCAACAAGTGGTGCTGAAACTCAGGAAGTTCGTCTGGACAGGTGGTAGGCAGCCAGAGCGGCTGGACCGGCCCGGCGGGGAGGACAGTCCTGGACCAGCGATGAGGATGGAAGCCCTTGCCAAGGTTGTATTGCAGTTACATAAGCAATGGGGTATTGATTGTAAGCCTAAAGATTTTATTTCTGCCGTTACTAGGCTTTTGCAAACTGGTGTTATTGACCGACTGGTGGATATACTCCACCCAGAAGTGTGGGAAAAATGCACCAAGGCTTTAGCTGAGGATACGATGTCCTCGGGTAGTGCAAAGAACCTTAAATCGTGGGGGAGAGTTGTGCAGGCTTTGCAAAAAGCTCTACAAGAGCAAGAAACATGGAAAGCTGCTCAAAAATGTTTGTTTGCCACACCCAGGCTGGGAGCTGGGATGACTACACAAACCATGATTGGTGGTGATCCTACCGAGTCTAGTGACTCACAAGAGCGGGAGCGCCCCTCATTGCCCTCTTGTTCACTCAGTCCCGTCCCTGAATGTTCCCCTGCCCGCGACCTGCCCATAGAACAACAAATATCATTGCAGGATGGGCCCATTGATGAGCTTAAACAAGCTATAGGTAAATTAGAGCCCAAAGGAACTTGGGACAGACCCCCACCTTATGCCCCACAAAATGGCGCCGAGCGGCAAAACGAAGGGCGGGGCACAGACGTCGCTAGTGGTCACAACGAGGGGCCGTCGAAAACTGCGAGCGCGCGTGAGTGGAAAGGGGAAGGAAATTGGGAGAAGGGGAACAGCAGAATTGACCTCGGAGGGGTAGGGGATGTGAGTAAAGGACAGAAGCCCAATCAGGGCACGTGCCACAAGACATGCCCTTTTAAGGCAAGAGTCTCTGTGAGCAGAAGGCGGGGCGAGCCCAGGGGGAAAGAACAGCCCGCCCATAGGAGGGGCGAGACGGGGCGGAGTCCAACAAAAAGGTACCAGAGCCCGGAACCATCCAGTCAGTCGACTTCCACCTCTGACTCAGATACAAGCCGGAGTGGTCGGCTAGACTGCTGGTCTACCACAGATTCAGACTCAGAAAGTGAGGGAGCATGCACAGACAAAATCAAAAATCCAATCTCCCCTGGTTTAGTCAAAAGGGGAAAAAAAAGAGAAGTCCCTCTTGTGAACTGGAAGAAGATACAAATTGCCTGTACCAATTGGGCTCCTCCGACCACTCTGGCATTCCCGGTCCGTGTGACGGATGGAGGGCAAAGGACTTACTCCCCAGTAAACCCCAAAGATTTACAGACAATTGTCAAAGCAATTGCAGACAAAGGCATTAACTCTGCCATGGTCTCTACTCCCATAGATAGTGTCTTTGGAAATGATGATATACTCCCGTGTGACATAAAACAAACATGCAGATTGATTTTTGATAGAGTGGGAATGATTGTTTTTAAACAAGAGTGGGAAGATAACTGCGTAAAGCAGCTCGCCCAGGTAGCCGGAGCAGATCACCCATTGCAAGGCTCTAGATTACAACGGTTGATGGGCACAGACCTGACAATGATCACCCCCCAAGCACAGGCTCAGAATTTATGGGGAGGCAAGGCTGCAGCAACCAACTGTCCGTCCAGAGAGGCCATCTGCATGGCTTGTAGAGTGATAGTCAAGCCTGTGCCATGGTCCACAATAAAACAAAGTGAGAGTGAGAGTTTTACCCAATTTGTGGACCAACTCCAGGCAGCGGTCGACTCCTTGGCCTTACCCATGGAGGCAAAAGGCCCAGTTGTAGCAGAGTGCCTACGCCAGCAATGTAATTTGGCTACTAAAGAAATTTTGCAATCGTTACCAGCTGGATCGAGTATCGCAGCCATGATTAAGCATGTCGCAAAAGAAGAACATTTAGCCCCAATTCAGGTGGCCGTTTGCACCCCAATAGCCAATGTGATGGCATGCTTTATATGCGGCCAGATGTTCCACGCCAAACTGTCCCCAGTCGGACGGCCCCCCACCATCGCTCATCCCATGCGAAAACCGGCCCAGGGGGCCATGTTGGGCTTGTGGGAAAAAGGGACACCTTGCCAGGGAATGCAGAACCAAGACTCAGGGAAGCAGGAGGGGGAGGGGGCAGTCAGGCTGCACACAGCCCCCTCCCACCTGGGATGTGAGGCAGCCCAGTTACACCAACCCCAGACAGGGCGGGGAGCTCCCAAACCCATTACCCCCCCGGAAGGCAACCAACTTCGTGACCTACCTGACAGTTCAGTTAGATTCAACTACATCCTCGAAACAGAAAGAGTTCCTCCCCGGGAGCAAGACCCCTGGGTGGCCCTGGCAGTAGAATGTAACAATCCTCCTATACTGTGTGGGACATTGCCATCAGCATCCCCTTTTTGATTGACACCAGAGCAGATGTCACGGTTATCCCAGAGACAAACTGGCCTCCACTCTGGAACCTGGAAGAAGCCCCCAGGGTAGGCGGAGTCGGAGGATTGTCCTGAGCCCAAAAAAGCACCCTACTAATAGCGATAATGCTCCATATGGAGAAAGGGCCTGAGAAAACTGTCACACCTTTTCCCTATGTCATGTCAGGAGTCCCACCCGTGTTAGGGAGGGACGCCCTAGCCCAACTAAAAGTCAGAGGGACAAATTTATCCTGAGGGCCACTGCTGCGCACCCACCCCCGCCAATCAAATTAACATGGAAATCATCTGACCCAGTGTGGGTTGAGCAGTGGCCTCTGTCAGAGCCTCGAAAGACCTCCCTTCTTGAATTACTTGACCGTGAGCTACAACGAGGCCACACAGAGCCCTCCACCAGCCCGTGGAATACCCCGGTTTTTGTGATACCCAAACAAAGCAGCGAAGGTTTTCGCCTCCTTCACGATTTGCATCAAGTGAATAAAAAAATTCAGCCAATGGGTTCCGTTCAGACACTGCTGCCTGTGAATTCTATGATACCAGAAGGACAACCTTGTGCAGTGCTTGACATTAAAGACTGTTTCTTTCGATACCCCTACATGAGGAAGACAAAGAGCAATTTGCTTTTTCTGTTGTGTTCCCAAACGGTCAGTGCCCTAACTTGTGCTTCCAGTGGAAAGTGCTGCCCCAAGGCATGGTTAACTCTCCCACCATTTGTCAAATTACAGTAGACTGAGCACTGGCACCATTTTGGCACACCGACCCAACCGCAACCATTGTCCAGTATATGGATGACATTCTGATCACCACGCCATCCGCAGGTCAGGTAGACCAATTAGTGTTAACAGTCTCACAAACACTAAAAACAAGTGGCTTTGAGATCGCAAGTGCAAAGATAGAGAGAGGACCCTGTGTAACCTTTTTAGGAGTGCAGATTACAAACTCCTATGTGATCCCTCCACAAATTAAAATTCGCCGGAGCATCAAAACACTCCATGACATGCAGCAGTTAGTAGGATCTTTACAGTGGATCCGAAACATCGTTCTGATTCCACCAGAAGTCATGTCTCCCCTGTATGACCTTCTAAAAGGAAAGCACCCGTGGGAACAGAAAGCCTTAACTCCGGAAGCATCAAACTCACTCGACTTCTTTGAACAGCAGATATCCTCAAGCACACTTGCCAGATGGAATCCAGACATACCACTTGATTTGTATGTACATTTCACAGAAGGAGGGGGAGTAGAAGCACTAGCCCAGGGGCCTCCTGACAAGGCCAAACCCATACAGTGGGTATCATGGGGAAACCTTCACGTGTGTTTTCCCCAGGAGTTGAATGCCTCAGCAACCTTATCATGAAAGATAGGAAGCTCACCCTGAACCACTTGGGAATTGAACCTGCAAAGATATACTTACCTTTCCACAAACAGCTTCCCATTCTGTCGGTAGCAATGTCAGAACATCTGGCCCTAGTCCTCGTTGGGTTTGCTGGAGAGATCCGATATGCCACCAAGCCCCCATGGACTGAGCTGTTAGCAATTGTAGACATTGAACTCCCGCCAAAAGTCATGGACCGACCCCTTCCAGGACCAACGGTTTTTCACAGACACATCCTCAACAACCTCTACTGCAGCAGCAGTATGGCAGTCGGAAGAACAATGGCTCTGTGTCAAGATGACAGATCACACACTCTCAGTTTAACAGTTGGAAGCATCGGCCTTAGTGCTAGCCTGTGGACTGTTCACGAAGGAACATCTTAATATTGTGACCGACTCAATGTTTGTGGCCAAGCTCTGCTTAGCCATGGCAAGGCCTGGAGTAGCGGCGTCCACGACTGCTGTAATGATAGAGGAAGCACTCCTCTCCCGAGAAGGCACCGTGTCGGTCATTCATGTCAACAGCCATAACCTAATTAAGGGATTTTTTCAGACTGGCAATGATAAAGCTGATGCCACGGCAAAAGGACTGTAGACACTCAGAGATGCCCATCAGCTGCACGAGACACTCCACATCGGAGCTAAAGCGTAAGCAAGAAAGTGCGGGGTTTCCGTCGTCAATGCAAGACACATCGTAGCTACTTGCCCTCACTGTCAGAAGGCAACACTGTGGTCCAGTGGAATTAACCCCAGAGGCCTTAAAGCTTCTGAAATATGGCAGATGGATTTCATGCTCTGCCAGCTGCTTAAGTCCAGAGCCTGGTTGGCAGTGACCGTAGACATACACAGAGGAATGACTGTGGCCACGAAACACCCAAAAACCAACTCCAAAGCGACCAGCCAGCACTGGCTGACCGTCATGGCATGGCTGGGTATTCCAACTCAGATTATAACAGATAATGGCCCAAACTTTGTCTCCAAATCAATCCAGACATTCGCCTCCAAGTGGAACATTACATTAGTACACGGTATCCCGCACAACAGCACAGGACAGGCCATAGTAGAGCAAGCTAATCAGACTCTGAAAGCTAAATTAGAAGTGTTAGCTAAGGCAGAAGGCTTTGCAAATGCCGTCCCTCCAGGAGACCAGGCACACTTGCTAGCCACGGTGATGCTAGCGCTGAATCAGTTTCCCAGGGAAGATGAGACAAGAAGTCCAGCCCAAAAACATTGGGCTGTTCAGTCACTAGAGGAAGGCCCACCAGTCACAAGCAGAAATGAGCTGGGAGAGTGGGAACAGGGGTGGCAGTTGGTCTTAACAGGGCGAGGCTATGCCGCTGTTGAGAAAGAAGGCAAAATTAAATGGTGTCCGCTTAAGTCCATTAAACCAGAGCTGAGGGATAAAACTAATGAAAACTGTTTCTCTCCACAGAACTGGATTTGTGGATGTCCTCGTAACCCATATGCCCCAGCCAAGGAAGAGGATGACAGGCCAATAGACACCTTGAAGACATCAGAGGCCTCCATGTCGGTAAAAATCAGGCAGTATGGATGCCTTTGTGTCATCCTGCTTCTAGGGCTAGTTGCTGTAACACAGGCTGAACCAGAGCCACGCCCTTACCGACCTTTCCAATGGCTTCTCCGAAATCCAACAATGGGTAGAGTAATTAGAGATAGTACCGTGACTGGTGCCCCCAGTTTTTATGTAGGGCTCGCAGACATTCTCTACCCACATGCGCAGCCCTTGAAGCCCGGAGGCACACCAGTGTGGGGGACATATTGATGCCCTAGCTCAAATCCTGGGAAGAGTTATTGTAATTACCCAGGATATTGGTTCTGTGGATACTGGGGGTGCGAAACCATTGTGACATCTGATAGATAGAAGCCGGTCAGAGATAACGAGTATTTGAAAGTAACGTGGGCCCCAGATGGATGCTGACATCCCAAATTTGCAATGGATGGAGTGAAATATGAAAGAGGCACTTGCTCTCAACTAAAGATAACAGTTTTACGGCCAGACGATACAAGCTGGGCCGTAGGAAAAATGTGGTCGGTGTTCATTCATAAATGGGGCCAAGACCCTGGGCCCGTAACACAGATAGTCCAATCTCTGCCTCAAGAGCCCAACCTGGTAGGACCCAACTGTGCCCTAATGAGAAAAACATTAAAACAAAAACCCAGTTCTACCCTCACCCCCACCTTGTTTAGCTCTCTGCCGACCCGTTTGAATGTACACGAGACAACCCCTTATGCATCATTTTCTCGCATGCTAGATGCCGCTTTTATATCATTAAATTAACCCAAACCTCACTAACTCCTGCTGGTTGTGTTATGACACTAAATCCCCATTTTATGAGGGCATTGCTATCAATGCCTCCTTGGTTTACTCGAATGACCCCAACTCAGTTGAATGCAAATGGAACACCTCCCAAACAGGTATTACTCTTACCCATGTCACTGGCCTGGGCACATGCGTTGGTAGCACAGCCATAACAGAACAAAGTAAAAGTATTTGTGCGGCCATTGCCACGGTCGATAAGAGTCACAAATGGGCCATTCCGACAAGACCCGGAATATGGGTTTGTCACCGCACTGGAGTCACCCCCTGCTTGCTCGTTTCTGACTTTAGTAATGCTAACGACTTTTGTGTCCAAGTTGTGATTATTCCTAGGGTCCTATACCATTCCGAAGAGGAGCTAAGCCTCCATGTGGAAAAACTCGACCAACTTCAGAAAAGAGAACTACTAACAGGAGTGACCATAGCTGTGCTGCTCAGCCTCGGAGCAACAGGCACTGCCACAGATGTCTCTGCTCTTGTGATCCAACAACGAGGACCATCACAGTTGCAAATGACAATTGATGAGGACTTGTGTCCTGGGTTGACAGTGCTTCCTATCCCATATCATGGACTACCTTGTTATGTGTAACAGCTGTCCCTGTTTTCCTGTTGGCTGGGCGGGCACTGGCTGCCCCCCTTTCTCTTGGCTCTGCTGGCATTAGCTCTGCTGCTGCTCTGGGCTAGCCTCGCTGCGCTTCGCTTGCCGCTCTTTTTCCTTTACACTGCTCATCTGCGCTATTTCCGTTTTTTTTTCTTTCCCTTTCTTTCCCTTCTTCCCTCCCCCCCCTCCCCCTCCCCCCCTTTTAAGATTTTGGACTGGCACCAGAGTTGACCTGACCGGAGGAGTCCGAGGATCTCCGGGGCCCGCGAAAGAAGCTCTGCGCCCTCCCCCTCACAGTAACCTGAGCTTTTTTTTTCTTTATTTCCCTTGTGTCGGGGGGTGTTTATTCATTTGTTAATAAACCGGTTTTTTCCACTTTGTTCGAGAAATTCCTTCCCAAACCCAGGGCTGGGGGAGGGATGGTAGATTAGGGGAGTCCTTTGGAGGTTCTCCCCTAATTCAACCAAAACCAGGACACCTTGCAAAAAATCAAAAGGTCTACTCCTTTTTAGAAAAATCATTGTCCTCACTCTCAGAGGTTGTCTTACAAAATAGGCGAGGACTGGATCTCTTACTCATGCAGCAAGGGGGCCTCTGTCCCACCCTAAGGGAAGAGTGCTGCTTCTATGCGGACCACACCGGAGTGGATAGAGACTCGATGGCTGAACTGAGGGAAAGACTGGCCCAAAGAAGAAAAGACAGAGAGGCCCAACAAGGATGGTTTCAATCGCTTTTTAACCAGTCCCCATGGCTGACCACCCTAGTGTCTACCCTGATCGGGCCAATTGTGAGGCTCTTGTTGGTATTAATTTTTGCCCCATGTGTTCTGAATAGTCTTGTGTAATTTGTCAGAAGCCATTTAGAGAGAGTCAACATTATGTTAGTGGAGCATCAGCAACTGCTTTAAACAAGAGCTCCCAACAGTTATTTGTTTCACAGTTTAAAAGCGTTATGCCTGAGCTTTTAATATGTTTGCGTATACAGTTAATCATAGGGGAGAGGGGAAATGCGGTAGACAGGGACGAGCGAACGGAAGATATCGCGCTGTACGGTAAGACAGGGCTACCCTTCCCCCATAAGTGTTGCTGTCTGTTACAGTATGTCAGCCAATAGTTAGGCCAGTTCCATAAGCAGAAGGAAGTGACGACACAAACACAGGTTATATATTGCCATGTAACTCATGAATAAACGCCATTTACCATCCACCATATTGGTGTCTGTGAGCTCTTGGCCCGAGTGACTTGAGGTGGTCGCCGTGCGGTTCCTGAACCAGGTCGCCACACCTTGGAGGAGGCAACAGACCCCTCAGTGCTGCCCCGACCAGCCCTCGGTTCTCTCTTTTAGTGTCGGGGAGCGGCCACTGCCAGTGCGGTTTTTGTTATTTTTTATTCTATTCTCTACTGCCGCTGCTTCTCGCCACTCTCGGTGCAGTTCTTCTGTGACACAGGCGGCGCTGAACCCTCAGTGTGGTTCTTTTCTTGTATTTTATTCTATTCTCCATGTTCAATTCTATTCACACCTTGCACCCGCCTCGGCGCTGCCCTTCTGCTCACACCCGGCAGTGCCCGTCCCGTGGTGCGGCCCTTCAGTGACATTGGGCATAGGGGACCCCCCGGTGTAGTTTTTTTATTCTATTTTACTCTATTCTCTGTATTTTATTGTGTTCACCCCCTGCCTGTGCTTCGGTGCAGCTGCTTCAGACACGAGCGGGGGAGATGCCCTTGGTGCAGCTCTTTGATTGCATTTTAATCTCTTCTCTGCATTTTAGTCTCTTCTTTCATTCCCACCTCGCCCGTCTCGCCGAGCGACTCCTCCAGGGACCCGGGGCGGCACAAACCCCTCGGGGCGGCTCCAACAGGGCCCCGCCCGCCGCCGCTCCCCGAGGCCTCCCCGCTGCTCCCCGGGGATCGGACACCGCAGGCGGCCCCGGCTCCTTCCTCTTCCTCTTCTTCCTCCGGGCGGGATTGAGCCCCCGCCGCCGCCCGGCTCCTTCTGCCGCTCCTGCCCGGCACGAACCGGCGGTGCCGCTGACGGGGCCGCAGCGCGGCTGCCCCGGGACTGCCCCGCGCCTCAGGGCCGGGCCGAGGAGTGACCGCACGGCTGGGGAGGGACCCCGCTGGACAGGGCAGGGTCTGACCCCATGGACAGATCCCACGCCGGAGCAGGGCAAGGCTTCCTGTCCCTAAAGGGGGAAGCAGCGGCACAAACTGACCGTAACTCCCATCCCTTCTCCCTGCACCGCTGGGCAGAGGAGGGAGGGAACCGGGAATTGTGGTGAATTTTCACATTCGTCGTTATGAAGCAGAGTCACAAGTGGAGCTCCTCCTTCAGCTTCAAACGGGGGAATCCAACTTGGGCTCTGGGATTTCCATAACCTCAAGGTGTTACTCGGTACTGGACACTTTAGTTTAGGCAATATGAGGCCCTTCTGCAGCAATGTCTCTCTGTTTATTGTCTATTTCCCCCCAGCCCTTGTCCCCCTCCCGGAGGTTTGCAGGAGGAGCCGTCCCACAGCCCTTCCTGCCCCGGCACCCGCGGCCGCTCCGGTGCCGTCAGGCCCCGGCTCCAAGGGAAACCACAAACCCCTCTGGAAATAAACCCGCTCTGGGGAAAACCCTGCAGGGGGATTGAATCCCACGGACAGCCAGGGCTGAGACTTGGAGATTCCAAATGCTCCAAGGGGCCGGAGGGAACCGCGCTGGGGCCTCGGGGCCTCCCTGGCGGCACCTCCGAGACCCCCGAGCAGAGCGACCCCTCCCGCCCCACAAAATCCACAGGTTTGGGTCAGCTGAGGAAAAGAGCTGGAAAAAGGGACTGGAAAGGGGGTGGACCCCGAGGGGACCCTCAGCCATCGCCCCAAAAGAAAGAGTTTTCTGCAGGAAAGCTACAGGAAAATCCTCCAGAAACCTGGAAGAAGCCGGGGATGGGGAGGGGACTCAGAGCCTAATTGGGAAGAAAAGTTTAATTGGGGCAAGGAAAGTCTTATTGTGGGGAGAAAATGTGAATGGAGGGGATTTGAATGGGAGGGGATGATTTGAATTGGGGAGAGAAAATGAAGTGGGGGAGGATCCCCCAGCCCTCGGCTGTGCCCTGAAGGTGCTGCCAGAGGTTCCCCTGCTCTGACCCCCCAGGCTGGGGATGTGGAGCTGCCGCTGCACCCCGGGAATGTCTCAGGATAGAAACTCCATTCAAGCTTTTATGGTCCCAGTCACTCCCAATAAGGTCCCAGTTGTCCCCAACATGGTCCCAGCTCCTCCCAGTCATGCCCTGTATGGTTCCTTTCACTCTCAATCCCTCCCAGTAGGAGTCCAGTATGGCCCCAGACACTTCCAGTATGAACCCACTCACTCCCAGTCACTCCCTCTAGGATGTCATTTGGCCCCATTGTGGTCCCAGTCGCACCAAGCATGATCCCAGAATGAGTCCAGTCACCCCCAGTATGATCCCAGTAACTTCCAGACACTCCCAGTATGAGTCTGGTTTGATCCCTGTCACTCCCAATATGATGCCAGTCACTCCAGATCCTCCCAGTATTATTCCAGTCACTCCAAGTGTGACCTTGTCAGTCCCAGTACGATCCCAGTATGACCCCAGCTGCCCCCTGCATCTTTCCAACTGCGCCCTTTCACCACTGCTACGGTTCCAGTCACTCCCAGTATGATTCCAGTCACTCCCAGTATGATCTCAATCATGCCCAGTATATGCCAACAGCACCAAGTTGCCCTCAGCATGTTCCCAGTAGTCCTCAGTGTGGTCCAAATAAATCCCAGTATGATCCCTTGTGCCCCAATTCTGGTCCCGCTGGGTCCCAGCCCTGGTATATCCTGGTGTTCCAGTCTGTCCCAGTCCATCCCAGCCTGTCACATTCTGTCCCAGTCCCTTCCCAGCAGCCGCCGCTGTTTCCCGGATCCTGCGCCCCCCCGCCCCCGAAAGCTGCCCCCGCACCCCCCAAGATGCTGACAGGGATCGGGGGCTTCGTGTTGGGCTTGGTGTTCCTGGCGCTGGGGCTGGGCCTCTGCCTGTGCAAGAAGGTGAGGGGGGGTCCCGGGGATCGTGTCCCCCCTCCCCCAGAGCGTGTGTGCCCCCCCGGGGCCCCCCAGCCCGGTGTCACCCCCTTTTCTCTGCCCACAGAGCTCCTGAGCCGCCGGCGGCCGCAGCCCCTCCCCGTGGCCTCGGGCCCGACTGGGACCCCCCGCTCCATCCACGAGATGATTTTGGGGGGGTCGTGTGTCCCCCCAGCCCCGCTGTCCCTGTGTCCCCGCCCGGCTGCTCCCAGTGTTCCCAATAAAGCTTCCCAGTTCACACCAGGTTCGTTTATTGGGAGGCTCTGGGGAGAGACTTGGGGGGACCCTGCAGGGGGACTGTGACTGGGGGAGGAGAGCAGAACAGGCCCCCAGATGGATCAACAGTGGGGACCCCCGTGTGTCCCCCCTGTGTCACCCCATTCAGGGGACTCCTTGGGAGACACCTGAACCCCAACACGACACCCAGTGAACCCCAAAAGGCACCAGGACTCCTCTAAGCCATCAGGGAAATTTGAGGACAGGGTGCATGGGGGGCACTGCCCCAGCCCAACCTTCCCTGCCTCTGGGGACTAGAAAGGAGGAGTGGGACCCCTCCCAATGAAATCTGGAGGTCCCAGCCCCCTCCCTCACTCTTTTGGGGTCCCACACCCCTCTCTTACCCTGCTCTTCCACTCCTTTCACACTGCCCCTCAATCCCCATCCCTCTCCCCCATACTGGGTTTTAGGTGTCCCAGGCTCCTCCTGCTCAGTCTGGGGGTCCCATCTCCCCTTCCCTTAATTCAGGCACCTCCTGGCAGCATTTTCCCTGAGAGGAATTCCTGACTTTGGGGAATTTTGGGGTGAAGTTGTTAGGGGAGACAGCTTTGTCTGGCTTTCCCCTCCCTGTTGTGGCCTCTCAGCTGCCCCCAATACCCTGGGGCTGCTGGGATTTCCCTCCTGGGGACAAGGACGTTTCATTCCTTTCCAGGAGCCCAATGCCCAGATGGGGGTCCAGGTCAGGGGCTCCTTGAGCAGCTGCCCCAGAACCTCCCCCAGGGTCTCCCAGCACAGCCAGAGCCGCTGGGCCTGGGTCCCCAAAGCCCTCAGCAAGCCCCATGTCCTTCCCAGGAACCCTCAACTCCCTCAAACCCGGCATCCCCCACAGCCCCTGCAAGTTCCCCCCATGGCACCGGCCATGGCCATGTCCCCACATGTCACTGGCCATGTCCCACCCTGTCCTCACCCATGGCTGTCTCCCCACCCCATTCCCATCCCTGTCATTGTCCCCATATCTCCGTCCATGCCCCTGTCCTCCCACATCCCCATGAATGGCCACGTCCCCATCCACGTCCACGTGTCCCCATGTCTATGTCCCCCCATATCCCCAACCATGTCTTAGTTCAATGCCTTTATTTTTACCCCAGTTTCAGGTGTTTTGAAAGGCTGAAAAGAAAAGCAAATCAAGGCCAAAAGAAAAGGATTTCCCTATGTCTGTGCTGGGTGAGGATCCACGTGCTTGAGTGGGAGGGAAGAAGCTTTTTCAGGAGGGGTTTCCACCCCACTGTCTCCAAAATCTTGGTCTTTCCCCAATCCATCACAATTTGGCTGCAGAAGAAGTCCTTGGGCCAGAGAAAATCAGAATGGAATTAGTGAGTTTGGAAAAGACCTCAAGACCATCCAGTGTTGCTTGATGCCATCAGAAGATGTGACTGAACTCAGAAGAATTTTTTGGGGTTGAAAGACAACAAATCCACTCTCCCCAATGAATTCCTGATGTCAGTTTACATCCCCATGGATATTGCTGCCCCTGCATTCATCCAGGTGCCCACAGGGAGACAGGAACCAGTGCAGCCCCCCCAGCCAGGTGTCTTCCCAACACAGATCACCAGGACCACGGATCACCAGGGCTCTGCCCAACGGGGTCACTGGGGATCATCCAACGCCGATCCTC
>NW_028154412.1:0-40371 GCF_965231275.1 Zosterops lateralis
TTCAGTAATTAACACAGCTGCAATATATAGGGGCAGGATTGCCCTTAGCACTACATCTGTCTCCCATACCCCCAGAAGACAGAATTGAACACAAAAGATTTTCTGGGGTTGAAAGTCAACAAGTCTGCTCCCCCCAAGGAATTCCCAATGTCCGTCTCTGTCCTGATGGATGTTCCTGTCCCCGTGTTCATCCAGGTGCCCACAGGGAGACAGGAACCAGGTGGATCCCCCCCCGAGCCAGGTGTCTTCCCAACACGGATCACCAGGACCTATGGATCACCAGGGCTCTGCCCAACGGGGTCACTGGGGATCATCCAACACCGATCCTCCCATGGGGATGGAGCTGGAGCAGCGCACGAAGCTCTTCCCGCACTCGGGGCACTCGCG
Source organism: Zosterops lateralis (assembly GCF_965231275.1). Lineage (NCBI taxonomy): Eukaryota > Metazoa > Chordata > Aves > Passeriformes > Zosteropidae > Zosterops > Zosterops lateralis. The sequence continues at coordinate 388 of NW_028154412.1, forward strand.
GGGCTTCCCTTATGGTGCCTCTGTTGGTGTCTGGTCAAGTCAAAGCTCTGTGAGAAACCCTTCCCACACTCAGGACACTCGTAGGGGCCTCTCCCCGGTGTGGATGCGCCGGTGGGTGATGAGGGTGGAGTTGCGCTTGAAGCCCTTCCCACAGTCGGGGCAGCGGAAGGGCCTCTCCTCTGTGTGAATCCGCTGATGTTTGAGGAGATCAGAGCTGGTCTGAAACCTCTTCCACACTCGAGACACTCGTAGGGCCTGTCCCCGGTGTGGACACGCTGGTGATTTCTCAGCTCAGAGCTCCATCCAAAGCTCTTCCCACATTCCCCACACTCATAGGGCCGTTCCCCAGTATGGACTACCTGGTGGCGCATAAGGCTGGTGCAGTTACTGAACCTCTTCCCACATTTCCCACACTCATAGGGCCGTTCACCAGTATGGATCTTCCGGTGCTGAATCAGGTGGGAGCTCTGGCTGAAACACTTCCCACACTCCCCACACTCATAGGGCCGTTCCCCAGTGTGGATCCTCTGGTGCCGGATCAGGAGGGAGCTCCGGGTGAAACCCTTCCCACATTCCAGGCACTTGTGGGGCTTCTCCCCTCCATGAGGCTTCTCCACCAGCTCTGAGCTCCGCCTGGATCTCCGGCCGCCCTCCTGGCACAGGGCGGCTCTTTCCTCCTCGCAGCTCCCTGGGCTGGGTTGCAGCCCCTCCTCCTGCGGGATCTCCGGGGCTTTCCTCCTCCTCCTCCATCTGGGCACTCCTTGGCAATGAAAAATCCTGGTCTGGGGAAAAAACAAATGGAGAGCACCTTAGGCTGGGGATTCCTCCTTCCCCAAGTTATTCTCAAGAAGTCAGTGGGCACCTTGTGTCTGTGAAAACCTCCAAAAACACCAGGATTCAGCCCAAAAGTCCTCCAAAACACCAAGACACAAATAATAAACTCCCCAAACACCAAGACTCAGCCAAAACTGCTTCTAAAATATAAAGATTCAGCCCCTTGCAAAAACCAAAGCATCAACATTTAGCCCAATAATGCTGAGAAACATCAAGATTCACCCCCATGAAAATCATGGATCCTCCTCCTGGTCACCTGCTGCATGTGGGGGGGCAACACTCCTGGGGCTGGGGGGAGGCTGCAGATACAGGGAGGGGTGGAACCTTCTGCTGCCTCCTCCTCCTGCTCCTCCTCCTCCTGTGTCCCTACTCCTTCTAACACTCCATTTCCTCCTACTATTCCTCTTTCTCCTGCACAATCCCACCTTCTCCTCCCATGAGCATCCTTTGAACATTTTGTTCTTCAACCCTGCTTCTCCTTCCTTCCCCTCCTGTCCCAGGCCCAGCACCCACTGCCGGCTCCCTCTTCCCCCCCAAACCCACAGCATCCCACCGGAGGGGCACGGATGGAGCTGGGGCAGCTCGGGCTGGGGCAGCGCTGGGCTCTCGGCCGCTCCCGCCCGCACTCGCTCCCCACTGCAGCCGCTCCCGCCACGACAGCGCGGGGGGACTGAAGAGAGAAACAACAAGGATGACACCTCACCACCTGAGCCTGGGGCTGGACAACTGGGCTCCAACACGCAAATGGACCAAAACAGCAAAGTTTAGGACCTCGTGACCAGTCGTCCATGAGGAGACCATTTCAAGTCCACCTTGAGTGTAGCCCTGGTCAGGCTCCTGCCCTGCCCAAGGTCTGCCCTAAAGAGCTTTCAATAAATATCTGCTTTATTCTCTAGCTCTGTCCAGGCTCTGTTTCAGGCCAGCCTTCCCAAGGCATCATTCTCCCAGAGGTAATTAAGGACATGCACACCCAGAGGGGCAAGAAGGGAAGTCCAGAAGGGATTTAGACAGCAGGAGATGGATGGTGTTGGTGTGCTGGGAAGGGTGAGGGGGAAGGGGAGGGTGCAGGATTACAGTTAAGGCAAGAGGCAGCAGGAGGAATCTCTGTGGTGAGAAAGAGGATGATGGAAAAGAGCAGGAAGAGAAAAATACTGAGGACTGGGACGTTTTCAAGCAGGGTGTAATGCTCAAACTCTGGGAGCTGATGCAGATGGTTTGTAGCCCCGGTTGGCAGGAGAGGCAAACAAGGAGGTCAGGATCCCAGGGGGTTTCTCTGTGCTGGGGAGCGGCAGGAGCGGGCGCAGAGGGGCGGCACCGGGAGCACGGGCTGGGGGCCTGTGGGGAGCTGCGGGGCCGGGCCGGGGCTGTGGGGCAGCCGGGGCTCAGCGCCGGGCGCTGCCTGAGCCCACCACCCCCCGGGCAGGGCCGGCACTGGCCCCCGGCCCCCAGGAGGCTGCGGGACGCCCCGGCCGCTGCCCGGCCCCGTGGAGCTGCCGGCCCTGCCCGCCGGGGGAGCCGCCTTTGGACACTGCGGCACCACAGGCACCGGCTCTGGGATACGGGCTCTGCAGGGCACGGCCAGCACAAGCACCAGCGCCAAGGAAGGAAGGAAGGAAGGAAGAGCTGGGAAATGTGCATTATCCCTGCAAGGATCCAGATCATCTTTGAAGGATCTTGTTTGGGCCCTGCAGAAAGGAATGATTGTGCAGAAAGCTCAGCAGCTGTCAGAGGATGAGCACCCACAGGCACTCAGGGGGGCTGCACGAGGGGCACAAGAAGCCCCTGCAGCACTTGGGCACAAAGGCACAGCAGGTGAAGGCAAGAAGGGAGCAGGAAAAGGCCAAGCTGAAGGCAAAGGCCATGGCAGAGTTTCCACAGCCCCTGAGGGATGAAGCCCAGGGCCCAAGGGGGCCCCAGCACCGAGGGGACGGGCTCGGCCACAAGCACCTGGCACAGGCATTGCCCTCCTCGGCAGGGGAGAGCCCACCCAAACAGCCCCTGCCAAGGAAGCAGGGATCCATCTGCAGCCCACAGGGACACTGCAAGCACACACAGCAGCACCCTCAGCAGGAGCAAGTCCAGCCCTGCACGGACATGGATTCCTAGGGCTGCCAGAGCTCCCATTACACCAGGGACCCACCACACTGGAGCCCTTGACAACATTCAGCCTGGGGCTGCATCCACACGAGGCCTTTCCTCATACACACAGGGGCCTCTCCACCCACTCTCAATCTCAGACCTAAGGGGGGAAAAGGCCAAAAATGTCTTTGATTATCCAGGGGACAAGTGGGAAAGATGAGGGGGGGTGTTTTATTCAACCACTATTAGCAGATGCCAGGGATGGGTTTGAAATGCAGGAAGTTTTATTTGCTCCTCATTGTGATTGTAATTTACTGGGAAGGCCTTTGATGGCTAAATTGGGAATGCAAATTAATATTGTAAAAGGTGATACAGAGGCCAGTTCTCTTGTACCTCTGTGTCAAATGTCTGGCAAGGCCTGTGCTGAAGTGAACCCACAAGTGTGGGCAGCCCCAGGGAAAGAGGGAAAATTAGATTCCCAGCCTCTCCAAATTACTCTGAAGCAACCAGCACTGTTGGGAAAGATGGGACAGGAAGGACTTATGGATATGATTGTCTGGTAAGAAATACTGCAGATGAAAAACCTGTGAGTGCAATAGAAATGAAAGCCAGCTTTGACATTGTTATATGTGTGTATTATAAAATTGGCTTTTCGCAAGATGTATGCTATATGATTAATAACATAGTAAAGATATAAAGGTATAAGTTTATTTCTGCTATTGGTAAGACTAGATATAAAGGGAGTAGTTGATGTAGCAGCTGCTTAAACTGTCTGTTTGGTTGGGATAACATCCAGTGAACATGTAAAGAAGACTCTGCTACTGATAACACCAACTATCAGCATCTACCACCCGCAGAAGGCACGGACCAAGGCCCAAGCTGGACGCGATAGAAAGGACACGGCCACGAAACACGCATGCTCTAAAAAGGCGGATCCAAGGAGGGACCATGCAGAGCAGTTCCTGGAATATGGAAACTAGTTTATGGAATTTTATGAATATTCATATATCGATATAATGAAAAGGGTATTTAACGAGTATCCCTGAGAAGGCAAGGTGTGGACTTGGCTGAATGCCGAGTCACCCGGCCGGCCGTTTTTGGTTTTTTCTTATCTCCTAATTGTCTTAATTATTTTATTAAACATATTTCTTAAAATTTACTAAAAAGTGAACCTCGTTTTTCACAATTTGGTGGATCGTCCGGGATATACCTCATCCCTGAAACCCCAGGAAATCCAGAAGGGAGGGAGGCGCCCCGCCTGGGTTTTTGGCGGCCCAAAACTTTGTTTTTCCTGATGAGAATTGGGGATTGCAGGTAAACATCCGAAGAGACAAGCAAGGAGAAAGAAAAAGCAAGTAAGGAAAAGGGAAAAGGCTCCCTAAAACTGCAGTATTTTTGCTCCATAAAAACCTCGTGCACGAAGAACCTGGAAAAGAAAATGGTTGTGAGTATTTCTCAGGGGAGCGGGTTAAAAGGGGGGGTCTGCGTGCTGTGTGAATGAGACACTGGCTGGCTACTCCAGACTGGTGAAGCGAGTGGGAGCTTCTGAGGCTGCGTTTCCATTATCTCGCGAGAGAAATGGCCAGTAAGGAAGCGAAGTGAAAGAAAAAAGTGTGAAAGTGACCCCCGGGTGTTTGGGACGGGATCCCAGAGGAAAAAGGGGGTTGTAAAAAACCCCGGGTGGCTGGGACGGTCCGGGGAGGGGTTAGACCCTTCAGGGAAGGAGCCGATAGTTTTCCTATACAGTCCACTGGGAAAACGGGATATATATATATGCATATATAAAATAATAATAATAATAAAAAAGAAATAAAAATTGTGTAAGTGGGGTGAGGGAATGTATGTGTAATATAGAATGCTGAAGTAAAAAAAAAAAAAAAAAAAAAAAAAAAAAGAGGGAATTTTTGTGTTGAAAAACTGCGCATGCAACACATGGTACTGTACTACTGAGATAAAGAGTAAAGAGTTTCTGTGCCTCGGGGAGGGGGAAGGGAAAAAGGTGGTGTTCAAGCTGTTAGATAAAAAAGAGAGACAGAACAATAACTAGACAAAATCCTAAAAATGGGACAGAAACTTAGTAAGAATTGGAGTTTTGGAAAAAAGGAAAAAAAAAGAGTTACCAGCAGAAATACCCCAAGATAGCCCTTTAGGAGTTATGCTAGCAAATTGGGATCTGGATCCTAGTACAAAGAAAAAAGACAAAGTAAAAATGATTCAATACTGTATGATTGAATGGACAAAAAGAGAAATAAGATCTGACCATATTTATTGGCCCAGATATGGTTCTTTTGAAGGATGGATTTGTCAGGCTTTAAATATATTTATAAAATCAAAAGAACCGCTTAATCCAGAAGAAAAAAAATATGCTGCCTGCTGGAAAGGAGACATGGACCCTATGGGGATAAGGATTTTTAAATTATCAGAAACCCCAAAGACAGAGAAAGAAGGGAAAAAGAGAAAAGGGCCTAGATGTATTCAAATTTTTGCCCCCACTAGCTCTGCCAGATGCCCCACAAGCCCCTATTGCCGCGCCGCTTTCTCCCCCAGCCCTGCTGCCCCCCCAGCCAACCCCGTTTCCCTGCCGGCCGCCCCCCCGTATTCGGGCCCCCCGCCCGCCTTGGCCCCTGTCCCAGCGGCTGCCCCCCTGTACGCTGTTCCCGCACCGCTGGATGCCCAGCCGTCCACGGCACCTGTGTTTGCTCCGGGCCAGCCCTCATGGCCGGGGCTCGCTCCAATAGACATGTCGGGACATGTCCCAGCTTCGGTTCCGGCGGCATGGGCTGCAGCAGCTCTGCCAGAAACCCCGCCTGCCCCAGCCACGGCCACTTCAGCCACCCTTCTCCCGCCCGGGGCTGCTCCGCCTGTCCCGGCCCCAGCGGCTTTGCCCCCGAGAACTCCAGCGGTGCCGAGTGTAGACCACGTGCAAAAGATCCATGCCCCGATTTGGTTTCCGCCGGAAAACCCTGCCCTGTCGGCGGTTCCGGCAGTAGCCCCCGCTAACCCCCTCCCCTCCCGGGAGGACTCAGCCCCGGGGCGGACCCCTGTCCCCACTCCTCCCTCTCTGCCCGGCGCAGCCGCCCCTGCCTTTGCCACCGTCCCCATGGGAACGACACCTGCTACCGGCCAGGGCATTTCTCCTTTTAAAGGAGAAACACCACCCCAACATAAGGATAAAAAACAGGAAAACTGGGATAGAGAGATTAATTTATTCCCATTACGAGAAGTCCCCATGGGAGGCGGGAGTACAGGATTTGTAAATGACCCTTTGACTTCTTCAGAAGTCAGGAGTTTTAAAAAGGAAATTAAAGGCTTATTGGAAGATCCTGTAGGTGTTTCAGAGCAACTAGACCTCTTCTTAGGGCCAAATTTTTTTACTTGGGCAGAGTTACAATCAATTATGAAGATTATTTTTTCCCAGGAAGAAAGACAGATGATTAGAGCTGCTGGCATAAGGATCTGGGAGAGGGAAAACCCGCAGGGAGAACCAGGAGACCAAAAAATGCCAATAGAAACCCCAAATTGGAATCATAATGATGAGGCGGGACGGAGATCTATGAATGATTATCGTAACTTGATAATCAAAGGAATAAAAGAGGCTGTACCACGAGGGCAGAATGCCAAGAAAGCCTTTGAAGGACAGCAGGGAAAAGAGGAAACACCGACTGATTGGCTTGAGAGACTCAAGAAAAATATGAAACAATATTCCGCAATAGATCCTGAAACACCTGCTGGACAGGCTTTATTGAGAGTTAATTTTGTTACTCATGCCTGGCCAGATATTAGAAGAAAGCTGGAAAAAATGGAAGATTGGCATGAAAAATCATTAAATGATTTATTAAGGGAGGCCCAAAAGGTTTATGTTAAAAGAGATGAAGAAAAAGCCAAAGCAGAAGCTAAGATCATGGTAGCCATGATGCGAGAAAATAATCTCCAAAAAAGAACAAAGCCCCCAGGTACCACTCCTAGGTATTCAGGTAGTAAAGACAGGGAAAAGGAAAAAAACAGAGTCCGTATACAAACAAAATCTCAGGAGCACTTTACGAATGTCTGTTTCTTTTGTGGGGAGAAGGGACATTACAAACGTGAGTGTCCCCATCGAAAAAAGGATCTGAAAATTTTCAGAGAGATAAACCAAGAAGAGGAATAGGGGAGTCATAGGCTCTATTTTTTAGGGGACAAATACCATCAAGAGCCTTTGATAACTTTAAAAGTGGGTCCCCAAGAGGAGGAAATAGAATTTGTTGTAGATACAGGTGCCGAGAGAACATGCTTACTAAATGTTCCCACAGGTTATAGTGTAAGTAAAGACACTGTAAAGGTGTCAGGGGCAAAAGGAGAAAGTTTTACAGTTCCTGTTATTAAAGATGTGGTGATAGAAGGTGAAACTAGAATTTGGATGGGAGATGTCTTATTAGTCCCTGGGGCAGGTAGCAATTTATTAGGGAGAGATTTACAAGTAGAATTGGGAATAGGGGTCATACCACAAGAAGGGAAAATGACAGCTAAAATTTTAAAACTTGACCAAAAGGATGAGGATAAAATTAACAAAGAAGTCTGGGCTGGAGAAGGAAATAGGGGAGGATTGAACATAGACCCCATAAGGGTCACAATTGAAAGAGAAGAAAGTCCTATACGTGTACGTCAGTACCCGATATTCTTGGAAGGGCGAGAAGGCTTGAAGCCGGTAATAGAAGGACTAATAAAGGATGGGACATTAGAACCTTGTATGTCTCCTCATAATACCCCTATTCTACCAGTAAAGAAACCTGATGGGAATTATAGATTAGTACAAGACTTACGGGAGGTAAACAAAAGAACCCAGACCCGTTATCCCCTGGTACCCAATCCTTATACTCTTCTAAGTAAGGTCCCACCCCAGCATCAGTGGTTTAGTGTAGTGGATCTAAAAGATGCTTTTTGGGCGTGTCCACTAGCAGAGGGAAGCCGAAATATCTTTGCCTTTGAATGGGAAGATCCACATACTGGAAGGAAGCAGCAATTAAGATGGACTAGATTGCCACAAGGTTTTTCTGAGTCTCCCAACTTATTTGGACAGGCTTTAGAAACAATATTACAAACTTTCCCTACTCCTCCTGGAACACAAATTATACAATATGTAGATGATCTCTTATTATCAGGGGAAGTTAAAGCTGAAGTTAGGGAAGCTACCATAAAACTTTTGAATTTTCTTGGGGAAAAAGGATTGAGAGTATCAAAAGGGAAACTGCAATTTGTAGAATCTGAAGTGAAATATCTTGGACACTTAATAAGCAAAGGTAGCCGAAAACTAAACCCTGACAGGATTGCAGGAATTTTATCCCTCCCTCCGCCTTCTTCAAAGAAGGAAATAAGGAAACTACTTGGATTATTGGGATATTGCAGATTATGGATTGAAGGATACACACAAGCAGTAAAATTTTTATATGGAAAACTGACAGAGGGAGATAATATAAAGTGGACCAAGGAAGATGATGATAAATTAGAAAAATTGAAGTTGAAACTAGCCTCAGTGCCAGCCTTGAGCTTACCCTCATTAGAAAAACCTTTTCATTTGTATGTAAATGTAGAAAGTGGAGTAGCCCATGGAGTCCTGGTTCAAGAGTGGGGAGGAGTGAAGAGACCAATAGCTTATCTATCAAAAATGTTGGACCCAGTGAGCCACGGCTGGCCGGTGTGTATTCAAGCTATAGCAGCTACTGCAATCCTAGTAGAAGAGAGCCCTAAGCTTACTTTTGGGAGTAAACTAGTTGTGTGTACACCTCATGCGATTCGAAGTATATTAAACCAGAAGGCAGAAAAATGGTTAACAGACTCTAGGATGTTGAAATATGAAGCAATCCTGATAGATAGTGATGATCTGATATTAGAAGTAAACAAGAGTTTAAATCCAGCACAATTTTTATATGGAGAACCAAAAAGTGACTTAACACATAATTGTTTAGAAATTATCCAGTACCAAACTAAGGTACGGGAAGATCTCGAAGAGCAAGCCCTTTTAGAAGGGGAAATAATACATGTGGATGGTTCTTCCAGGTGTATACAAGGGAAAAGAATGTCAGGGTATGCTGTGGTGAATGGGAAAAATATGCAAACCATTGAAAAAGGAAAGTTACCTTCAAACTGGTCAGCCCAAGCTTGTGAATTATATGCTCTAAAAAGAGCACTAGAATATTTGGCACATAAAAAAGGAACTATATATACTGATTCAAAATATGCCTTTGGAGTAGTACACACTTTTGGAAAAATTTGGGAAGAAAGGGGATTACTCAATTCAAAAGGAAGAGGGTTGATACATGAGAGCCTTATTTTGGAAGTCCTAGAAGCACTAAAATTGCCTGAGGAAATAGCTGTGGTACACATCAAAGGGCATCAAAAGGGAATGACCCCAGAAATAAGGGGAAATAATCTGGCAGATCAAGAAGCAAAAGATGCAGCAGAGAATGGGACCAAAAAGGTTAAGCTAATTCTGACTTCAAATGAGGAGGAGTTGGAAACTCCAAAATTCAGTAAAGCAGAAGAAGAAGAATTAAGAAAAATAGGGGGGAAGTCAGATGAATCAGGGAGATGGAAACTTCCTGATGGGAGGCAGTTACTTAATAAGCCACTCACTAAGAAAATATTAGAAAACATGCATCAAAAAACTCATTGGGGTACTCAAGCTTTGTGTGATCACTTTCTAAGGAATTATGGGTGTATTGGGATTTTTGGATTGGCAAAACAAGTAACTGAAAGATGCATAATCTGCCAAACGGTAAATAAAAAGGTAATGAGAAAAACAACATTAGGAGGTGGGGAGTTAGCTCTCCGACCATTTCAAAGTATCCAAGTGGATTTTACTGACCTTCCCCAAGTACAGAGATGGAAGTTTTTATTAGTGATAACAGACCACCTGACTCATTGGGTGGAGGCTGTTCCCACTGTCAGAGCCACAGCCAATGTGGGATGTAAAACCCTTTTGGAACAAATTATTCCCAGGGATGGAATGGTTAATAGGATAGACTCGGACAGAGGAACACATTTCACATCAAAAGTCTTACAGCAAATAGTTCAAGCCTTGGGAATAAAATGGGAATTACACACCCCATGGCACCCACAAAGTTCAGGTAGGGTAGAGAGGATGAACCAGACTTTAAAGAGAACCTTAACAAAATTAGTAATTGAAATCCAAGTGTCATGGGTGAAATGCCAACCTTTGGCTTTATTGAGGGTTCAGACCCAACCCAGGTCAGACCTGGGAGTGTCACCTCATGAGATGATGTTTGGGTTACCCTTTCTGACCACCCAACATGACACAGCCACATATGATGTAGGAGAGATGAGTGTTAAGAAATATGTCAACACAATTGCAAAAACCCTTGAAAATCTGCGATGGAAAGGGATACTCCCTCAAACTGCACCTTTAGACTTTAAAATCCATAATATTCATCCAGGGGAGTGGGTACTAGTTAAAACTTGGAAAGAACAATCTTTAACTCCACAATGGGAAGGTCCTTTTCAGGTACTACTGACAACTGAGGCTGCGGTCCGGAGCAGGGAACGAGGGGGGATCCAGCCAGCAGGATCAAAGGACCCCTGGAAGAACCGAAGGAATGGACTGTAACATCTGAACCGGGTGATACTAAACTGACTCTTAAAAGAGGACTGAGTAATAATGAACTGGGGAGAACCTAAATGACCCAGGAAATATATAAAGAATCATACCTAATTGGGAAATAGGGCAAACTTATATCAGTAGTTTCAAGCCCTGCCTGGAAGAACTCCAAAATATCTCCATTATACTCCCCGTGGGGGAAACACTTCCACCTCAAACAGAAGGATTAGGACTGTTTTGGTCAGAGGATTCTCATATTCTCTCCTTAAGACTTAGACACAGAAGAAGAGGAGTTAATACTCTCATCAAAACTATGCTCTATAACCTGCCTGAGTCATCCCAATACTGAACATGAACATGGGTTAAAAATAAAAATTTGGTATTGTAAGTTCACAAAAGTAACACACCCATTGTATAAAGTGTTGAGGGACAAATTTATTCCCCATCCTGGTAAAACCACCAAGAGCTGAAATAGTAACTTTACTTTGTGTATGGGAATTACTAGTGACTGCTGAGTGGGAAAATACCTGAGGAACAGTGGGGAATTACAGTTAAGAAGTGTCAAAGACAATTCGCCCGGAAATTGGCAAAAAGGAAGTGACAAGGACATAGAGGGCAAGACTGGGTTGGCCGCTGTACTTGCCACCAAGAAGATCATCTACTCCTGCTGTGGGTTGCAACCCCATAGGCATGGAGGGTGGAGGTATAAGCCATACCAGACCTCTGTCATTCCTTCTTCTGTCACTCATTCTTTGTCTTTTCCCTTATGGGATATCGGCAAAGCCATGCCACAGATGCTATCGAAAGTTATACATGGAAAGACACCGAGGTTCCTTCCTTATTACACATTCCCATATTGACAGTCACTGCTATAACCCATCCAAATTAGATAGTTGTACTCATAATGGGAAAAAATATTGGATTGTGGAAAACTTGGGAACAAGTGGTGACAGGTTGGGAAATAAATGTCCAAAAGGAGAAAGATGGATTTGTTTTACATATGCTGTTGGGAGTAAAGCCCAAGATTTAGTAAAAGAGCAACTGGTAAACAAAAAGACAAAGCCAGCACAGCAATCAAAACCGGTACAAATCTCACTCCAGAATTTGTATACAAAACTGGACCAGCAATTAGAAAAAGAAATGGATATCTTGAGACTGGGGAAAAATCTATTTGTGGAACTAGGGGAAAGAATAAGCAAGGAACTTAACATAACCAACTGCTGGGTCTGTGGAGGAGCTTTGATGTCAGAGGAATGGCCATGGAAAGGCAGGAGCTCAGGCCCGGTTGAACTCCTTAAGTGGAACCAGACAAATACAAAAGGGGAAAACCGACCGGAAGGGTGGATTCTAAGCTCAACAGTAATAGGTGAAGAATGTCTCTGGCGCACTGGAAAAAACTTTCTTAATGAAGTAGGAAACACTCCCTGTAAAAGATATAAGGTAAGCAATGGAACCTTTACTTGGTGAATACCAGAATTGGACTCAAAAGAAAACAAAAAGGGGAAATTGTGAATATAATAAAGTAGATGGACTTTTTCAATGTAATGACACAGGAAAAAATCCCTATTTTGGGAACCCAGAAATATCCAGATTTTGGGAGAATATAAATCAACAGGAAAAAGATTATTGGAAGGCACCAGATGGCTTATTTTGGATATGTGGAAAGAGAGCACACCCAAGACTCCCCTCTAGGTGGAAAGGGAGCTGCACTTTGGGAATTATACAACCAGGATTCTTTCTTTTACCAGGACCAAAGGGAGATCAATTAGGGATACCAATTTATGAGGACTTAAAAAGAAATAAAAGGGATGTAATTGGAGGATTCCAGAAATGGGGGGATGATGAATGGCCCTGTGAACACATATTGGAAACATATGGGCCAGCCACCTGGGCACAGGATGGGAGCTGGGGACATCAGACCCCAATTTATGTGCTGAACCGCATCATAAGACTCCAGGCTGTTGTAGAAATAATAACAAACAAAACTGTTCTGGCGTTGGAATTAATATCAAGTCAACAACGCCAAACAAGGGCCGCAGGATATCAAAATAGGTTAGCTTTAGATTATTTACTGGCTGAAGAAGGGGGTGTTTGTGGGAAATTTAATACATCAGATTGTTGTTTGAAAATAGATGACAACGGAGATGCTGTTCTGGATATGGTCAATGATATCAGAAAAGTAGCTCATGTACCAGTCCAAAAGTGGGAATCAATGCTAAAAAGCAGCTGGTGGGATAATTTACTGGGAATAGAGCGGTGGAAAAAACTAGGATTTTTTCTCTTATGTGCTACTGCTGGCCTGATATTCCTTCCTTGTTTAATCCCCTGTTTCATTCGGCGGATTACAAATGTAGTTCAAGGCATGCAAGTGGTCACAGAACCTACAGACTCAAAATTGACCACATCCGGAACGGCTCAAAGGATTATGGTGTTAAAGAAGCAAAATGATGTAAAAGACCCCTTTGAAGAAGCAAAATTGATCTATGAAAGAAATGAACAAATAATGGAAGCTAGAAAACAAGGAATATGGCTCAAGCCAAATGAATTATTAAAAAAAAGGGGAGGATTTGTTATATATATTTTATATAAAGTTGGCTTTTCGCAAGATGTGTGCTATATAGTAAATAATGTTGTGGTAAGGATATAGAATATACATATAGAATATAAGTTTTTAATTCTGCTTTTAGAAAATTAGGTATAGTGGTAATAACTGATGTAATATGCTTAAACTGTCTGTTTGGTTGGGATAACATCCAGTGAACATGTAAAGAGGACCCTGCTATTGATACACCAACTATCAGCATCTCCCACCTGCAGAAAGCACGGACCAAGGCCCAAGCTGGACGCGATAAAAAGGACACAGCCACGAAACACGCATGCTCTAAAAAGGCGGACCCAAGGAGGGGCCATGCAAAACAGTTCCTGGAATATGGAAACTAGTTTATGGAATTTTATGAATATTCATATATCGATATAACGGGAAGGGTATTTAACAAGTGTCTCTGAGAAAGCAAAGTGTGGACTTGGCTGAATGCCGAGTCACCCGGCCGGCCGTACTTGGCTTTTTTTATCTCCTAATTGTCTTAATTATTTTATTAAACATAGTTTTTTAAATTTACCAAAAAGTGAACCTCGTTTTTCACAATTGGGAATTGCAGGACCTGGATTGACGATTCTGTGCTCCAGCTAAAACATTGGATGACTTTTTAACCCCAGACAGCCTCAATGTTATGGTTTGTACATGGGAAAGGGAACAAGACTTGAGAAATGAAAACAAAAAACCAAAATTATTGATGCTCAAGCCATGGCTCCTCCAGACTCAGAAAAGGAACTGGAATTGTATGTGAGTGTTAAACAGGGCCAGGCCAAAGGAATTCTTGTGCTAAAATGTTTAACCCAGTGGCCAGAGTGGCCCCACTGTCTGCAGAATTGTGCAGCCACAGCTTGAATGGGACCTGAGGCCTGAAAACTGACAGCACAAGGATCTCCTCTTGTCCAAGTCTGGCATCAAGTTCAGGCTTTGAGAACCAAAAGAGCAGCGCTGGGTTATTCCAGCAGGAAACTTGTTCAGTGGCACAGGAGGATTTAGAAGTGAGGACAGGGGAAGGGTTTAACCCAGCCTCCTGTTGGAACAGCCTGCACAGGGGCTGGGGAGAAACCCATGACTGCACTGAGGTGACAGAGCTCCAGAGCCAGGCTGGGAGAGATTGATGAGACATTCCCTGGCCTCAGGGAGAAAAGGTGTTTCTGGATGGGGCTCCAAGGGCAGCAGAAGGGAAAAGAGTTACAAGACATGCTGTTATTTAGGAAAGGGAATTAGACAAAGCACAGGTTACCCCCCACATGGTCAGCTCAACCGGCAGAGCTGTGTGTGCCTGTGAGAGCCTGGGACTGAAATGCCCTGAGCAGGAAGGCTGAAATATCTCCTGCTGACACCATGTCACCCAACAGGGGGGCCAAAGGCAATTCTGACTTCTTCAGTAATCACTGGATCACTTAGAAAGCTATTTCTGAAACAAATAATTCCAAGAGAAAGGATTGTGGGAGCAATAAACTACGATAGGGGAACTCATTTTACAGGAAAGATCCTTCAGGGGGTTGTGGCAGCTTTAGGAACACAATGGGACCTCCACAACCCCTGGCACCCCCAGAGCTCAGGTCAGGTAGAAAGAATGAATGGGGAAATAAAGAAACACCTTTGGAAGCTGCTGACAGAAACCAAGAGGCCACAGGTGGGGCTTTTGCCATTGGCTCTGGCAGGAATAAGAGCCAGATCCAGGGCACATATTCAATTATCTCCCTTGGAATTGATCTTTGGAATTCCTTCCCCTGGCAATTCTCCACCTAGTGCAGGCTGGAGATAAGGGATGTGTATTTAGAGCAGCCTGTGGCCAGAATCCTGTCTCCTGTGAAATCTCTCCCACTGGAAGCTGGGCTGGCACAGACCCTGCCTTGGGACTTTGCTGTTCACACCATCCAACCAGGACATGGGGCCCTGCCTGAGGAGTGGGAAGAAGCACCACTGGGGGCCAAGTGGCCCATCCCAAGTGTCCCTGAGCACAGAAACAGCCCCAGCACAGCTCAGCACGGGGGGACCCCTCACCCTGGGCTCAAGGGCTCGGAAGGCCCAAAGGAGATTTGGACTTCCCGGCTGCAGGAGGAGGATGGGAGGCCACGACTGACCCGCCCTGAAGGCACCGGAGCAGCAGCCAGGGCTCCACAGCGGGGGAAGCCCCTGTGCCTGCCCACAGATCCTCTGCTGGAATAGTCTGCCTGGCCACCTCCTGGGCCATCTCCAGACACTGGGGGCCCAGCCTTGCTGCCACTGCTTCAGCTTCAGGGCTTTCTGTGCCTGCACTCACCACAGGGGCTGGGGAACACAACGGGACAATTCCACTCTGGCTCTCAGTCACACTCACACACGGGGCTGGATGGGATCACATTGCTCCAAAATATACCAAGTTCAAATTTAAAAAAAATCTTATTTCTCTAGTCAGGCTTGGTTTGCCTTTGCCCTGGGAAAGGAATTTTAAATATTATCTTTTAAAGGATGTTACACCACTCAACAGAGATGAGTTTAACATCTCAGCAGACTGGGAATAGCCCAAAAGACACCCACAAAGACAACGACCATCAACAAAACATCAACGACCATCAGCAAACAGCAACCAACATCTGCCCCAGACACTGCCCTGGAATAGCTGGAGACACCTGGTCTGGAAAAGGCTGATGAGGAAATCCAGGAGTGGGGACCTAATTAACATCAGAGGCAAAGAAATCCGGCTCCAATAGGAAACCAAATACTCAGAACTCAGCGACTTGGAAGCAATGAACATCAAACCAATGGATTTCTATGGGTTCAGACTGTAGAAAGTTTAGGAAAAATCCAGTAAAACTCACGTGTCATGAAATGATTTCCTCTGCACACCCTGGCTACGAGTGGATGAAATGATTTCTGTTGCACATCCTGGCCAAAATCAAGTAATGCCTTGACTCTCTAACACTAAAAATATTGTTGGACAAATTCTGTTTTTCTCACAGTTTCTGTGACAAGATTACACCACCACAATAATTTCTCATAATAATCCTGCTTTTATGTTGTCAGTTACGTTTGGACCAGGGGTGTGAGAATAAATTCTACTCGTAGGAGAAAAAGCAGATAAAACTTGATTACTTTGAAACGTTTTTGTCTATGTTTCTGTGAGGCTCTGAGTGATGGCAAAATTTCGGTTTGGGTTTTTCGATGTTCATCTTTAGGCTGCATTTTGCAAAACTAGAAGAGCTTTAAAGGTGACCTTTTAAGGCACAAACAGTTAAAAGAATTAAACAGTTAAATTAACAGTTAAAACAAAAGCAGATTGTGGGGGGGCACATGTGAGTCATTCAGTGGCTGCTCTGGAAGAGAAGCTCCATTCCAGGCAGCCAGGAGAGGAGCTTTAGAAATGCAAATTAACACTGCTGGGGAAAAGTGGGGACAGTGCACCAGGCTCTTCTGGCCTGCGGGAGGAATTGGGCTGATTCCCTCTGCCCCTCAGCCCAAGCTCTGCCTGCTTGCACAGATGGAATTGGCACAGCCAAAGGCAGAGCCCACAGGGAGGAGATCTGACTCTGCAACACAAATTGCTTCAGCTGCAAAGGGAAACAGCCAGTGGAGAATGGTGTGAAAACTTCACTACAAGAAGTGGGGGAATCATCCCTCTCCCCACTCCAACATGTGCTGGCACTGTCTGTGTCACACAGGGAGCATCAGACCACTGGGCTGTTTGTGCTACCACAGGCTCAGAGAAATCACTTGGGAATCCAAGTCTGTGGTGATTTAATTAGAGAAAAGAGATCAATTGATGCAGCCCTGGCTGGAGGGAGCCCCCAAAAATGGGGAAAAGATGAACGGCCACCACAACAAATCCTACAACACCCTGGACCAGCCCCTGGGAACCCAAACCAATTCACATCAGGAGCCAGAGAACACACTGAGCATTCCAATGGCACAATTAGATTACAAGATGTCCACGAAATAATAACCAACCAGACAGATCCAGCTCCTCAGTCTGGCCCACCAATCCACCCAAACCAAGAACACAACATTTCACCACGGGCTGGGATCAGATTATCTGTGAGCAGAAGGAGGAGGACAGGGTGGAAAATTAAATGACTCAAGATGCTGTTGGCAAAGAGATGACAACAGAAAAGTGGGGAAACAGAAAACAAAGGAAATAAGAAAGCAGCTCATGTTCCGGTCCAAACGTGGAAAGGATGGGAATGGGACACGGTTTGGTGGTTCCCTGGCACAGCAGGGGTTAAACGAATGCTCTTTCTCCTCTGTTGTGCTACAGCAACTCTCATCTTTGGGCCCTGCACCACACCTTGCTGAGGGCAGCTCATTCACAGCTGAGCAAGGGGATGCAGGTGGCAGCCAGGCCTCCTGAGCCACACACGGCTACAAAAGGACAGGAACTGTTAAAAATGACCCGATAATATTGGCTTTGACATTTGTGCATTAGTCTTTATATGTGGTTATTGATTTCAAGTGCAGTGGAATTTATAATCCCTTTTAGCTGCTTGCTAATAAAACTTATTTCTCATTTTAGTATGCACAGTAAAGCCCATGGAAATAGTAGTGTGATGAGTGTTATGTTGATGTATTCACCTTACAGCTTATAGAAATAATTATGTGATGAGTGTATTGTACCACAGGCCTTAGCAAAATATAAAATGTTAAAATCCTTCTTGTAACCGAGAGAACTGTGTAAAGCAATGAGGTTGTTTCCCACATCTGCTGACTGACCTCTCCAAGTGATAAGGGTGACACCAACCAGAGCACGGGAGAAGAATTAGAGAAGAATTTGTTATCTGTTCAGTATCTGGGAAGTGTGAAACAACAGGATGAAGCCACAAGAAGAAATAAAATATATTGACCTGATCCACAGGATGTTATTTAGATAAGCCAGAACAGAAACCCAAAATAAAGCAAAGTTTCTATAACAATGAAAGCTACCGAGAATATTTGAATAATGCATGAAACTCATGAACATGTATGTGCCTTAGTAAAGTAACAGTACAGAGATAACACTGTCTTAACGCACCCACGGGTCCCTTGGCTGATCGCCAGGAACACCCAGCGCTGGACATGGAACTGGTTTTTTCCCTTATTGAACTTTTGAAAAATATTCTAAGACTGAATATTCGTTTTTCTCAGAATTGAGGTCACTGACAATAATCCCAAAACCAAAGAGGACCCAGCAAGAAAAAACAGAGTCAACGAGTGAATCTGCCTGGAGACAGGGCCGGGGACTGGGAGATAAGGGAGGAACGGGAGAATCCATCAGTTTCAGAAAATGTTCCTCATTGACACGGACTGTGCTCAGCCAAGGCCCTGCGAAATTCCTGAACACGGAAAAGAACAACAAAGACTGAGCAGAGCCGGGAATATCGGATGTTCTACAAAAGGGGGGCGCATATTAACGAGGACATGCAGGAGGCGGATCGGGAAGTCGGAACTTTCCAAGGACCTTCGCCACGGGGCAAAGGGACAGGGAGATGCAGAAGGGAAAATCAGGAGAAAAAGGAGGCCGCGTCCTACAACAATTGGAGAGAGCCCCCGGCAAAGGCCGCACGGCCTCTCCCTTTGTTCAGGAATAAAGTCACTTTTACAGGACTCCTCGGGCTCCTGTGGGGACACAAACCTCTGGCCCCCTCTGGGAATTTTCCCGCACAGCCCCCCCCGGGGACAGGGCGGCCACCTCCGTCCTCCCCACAGGAACCGGGACGAGCCGGCGCTGCTCCGGCAGCGGCTCCTGCCGAGGCAGCGGCGGGAAGGAGAGCGCGGGCAGCCGCTCCCGCAGCGCCCTCAGGCCACGGGCAACACGGCGCCGACACGGCACAAGGAACCCGCCGGAGCCCCCTGCCGCCCCCTCCGCCCGCAGCCAGCCCCGAGCCCCGGCAGAACCGAGCGCGGCTCCCACCTGCGCTGGGGCCGCCTCCGAGCTCCGCCAGTGCCGCCTCACCGGGCTCCGGCCGCTGCCGCCGCTCCCGGGCCCGCACACGCGCTCTCACAATGGCCCCTCTGCCCAGCCACGGGCGCCCGGGGGGCGGCCCCGGCAACGGGCTTGGCCCCGCTCCGCCCAATCAGCGCGCGCCCACAACCGGCACTGACGGCACAATCAGCCAATGGCGGCGAGCGAGGCCCGGGCTGTGCACACGGCCCACACCCGCCCCGCGCTCTCAGGCCCCGCCCCCGGGCTGTGGGAGGGGAAAGCCGCAGATGAGGAACCGCCCTGGGACGGGCCCGGGCCCGAGGCGGGATTGAGCTGGAAACACAAACAAAGTTCTCCGCACCTCCCGGCCCGCCTTTCCCAGCCCTGCGTGTTCCCTGCCACCGGCTCCGAGGAAAGCCCTTAGTTCTCCCGGCCCTAATTAGGAGCATCAGCGCATGGCTTTGATTTCGCCAAAAAAGAGGGAAAAGCCCCAAGGCCCTTGGGCTGAGTGGAGGAGGGGGGAGATTTCTGTGAGAAAACTCCCAAAGTAGTTTTTCCCCAGAGTTGGCAGTTTGCCCTCGTGGTCCCCTGTATATTACTGGAGCTAAGATTCTTTCACCAATTTCAAAGTCTCCCTCTTTTAGTGCTTGTGGTTTTAACCGCACCCAGTGGTCATGAGGGTCGGGGGGTATAAATCAGGTTCTTTGTCAGGATCAATAGGTCCAGGATCAAAGGGATCCTCCTCTGGACCATCTTGATCACTTTCCTCGCTGTCACAGTCGGCAGTGAAAACCCTCACGGAGCTCAAAAACACTTTTTTCCTGGGCAGACATTCCCTGACCCATCGTCCCCTGCAGCAGCTGACCTCCAAAATCCCAGAGTGTTGGCTCACCTCCCATCTCTGGAGGGGCTCCTTTTGCCAGCTGTCATTCCTGCTTCTTTCAGCAGCACTTTGTTCTGCAGGGCTCCGTCACACGGGGCACCATTTGACGGCGATTGACAGAGAGACATGGTCTCCATGGGGTGCAGGCATGAGGCCGTTTATTGATACGCCTGGCTGAGTTTATATACCTTTTCATTATATAACAGGTACTATTGCCAAGTACATTGCTTTAGTCATGCCTCACACTAACTAACACAGGTATGTGCTGTCTCATCTCAGTCCTGCTTGCTAAGCACATCTTGTACCTAGCACATCGCTGTCTCTTACATTCCTTTCTCAAACTTCTGCTTTCGGTTGCCAAGGCTTGCGGCCACCTGATGCTGACATGTCCATTTGTGTCATGAGCTGAGCAGTGCTCCCAGCTCGGCTCTCTGGCTGTATTCCCACAACTGGGCAGGTTTTTCCCTTGCATGGAGCCTTCCCCGTGGCCCTTCTGGCCTTCCCCAGGCCCCTTCTGCCCTCCCGCAGAACCCGTGGCATTTTCCACCACACACAGTTGGTGACCCAGAGTCGGCTGCAGCCGAGAAGGCTCCAAGCAGCTCCTTCCAGGCTGACTCTGCAGATGCCGAGGCTGCTCTGGGCTCTGCCAGGGCTCTGCTGGGGCTCAGCTCTGGGCAAGGCTGGGCCCCCTCTGCCCTGGCATTGCTCCAGGCAACTGAGTCGCAGGGGGAGAAGGACGGGACATGTCAAAGGAGTTGAGGTTTAAGGGAATTTTTATTCACAAAGCCTCCTGTAGGATCACCTGTGGATGGCGGGGAGAGGGAACTCTGCAGAGCTGAGACATTCTAGAACACGTGGGTTTATTGCAAGGGTGGTGGGTAAAAACGGACTGCCTTCAGCCACCAGCCTCAGCTGAAGGGAAGTCCCAAAGAGAGAGGGAGAGAGAGAACAAGAGGGTAAGAGGTAAGAGAGGTGGCAGGGGTCAGAGCACAAGGGGCAGGAGCTGAGAGAGGGGGTGCAAAGAGAGAAGGGAGCAAGAGAGGAGAGGGCAAGAGAGCCAGAGAGAGCAAGGTCTTTGTTCCAATACATTATGTCTCCTTTTTTATTGAATACTCTAATTTACACTAACCAACCAGTACAAGACACAAAATCCTATAGAATCTACATGCAGCCTATAGGAACTACTACTTTACCATACTGTGTTACATTTTCAACTCTAAAACTACTCTTCAGACTTTTCTCTTTTGCTACCTTGACCTTTGGATCCCTTAGCCAGCAGTAGGGTATTGTTCAATCAAAAGGGATTCCCCTTCAGCTGGTTAGCCTATTGTTTTCAAGTGATATAGTAACTAAGGCTCGGTATCTTACAACTCAAAGCAAGCTTTTATTTCTATTTCGATTATAGGATTCATATTTTCAGAATCATTTCCTAAGCCAACATATTTATAAGGTTTCCCTGATTCATCTTCCCCAACAGCTGCCATAACAAACAGGGTGTCATAACAACCATTACAAACAGGGTGCCATAACTACCTAAACTAACTAGCAGTGCTAAGTACCATAACTAACTAGCAGTCCTAACTACTGTAACAAAAAGCTCTTCTCAAGTGCTTTATGTCCTCTGCTGCTCCCTCAGTGTCTTTGCTGCAGCGATCAGAGCGCTCAGGCTGGAGAGAGGCTCAGCTGATGATAAAAATGGGTGCTGCCCAAAGGATCAAAAAGAAAGAAATGAACCGTCACTTTCCAAAGTCAAGTTCCTCACAGGCTCTGTTGCCACAGGACAAAGGGGAATGGATTTTAACTGAAGGGAGGGAAGCAGGCTCAGATTAGATCGGAGGAAGAATTTTTCTCCCCAGGAGAGTGGGGAAACACTGACAGAAGGTGCCCAGAGATGTGGGAGGTGCCTCCTCCCGGGAAACATCCAAGCTCAGGTCAGGCAGGGCTCTGAGCCACCTGATGTGCTTGAAGATGTCTGTGCCCATTGAGGGCAGCAGGCCCAGATGACCTGGAAAGGACCCTGCCAACCCAAGCCAGGCCAGGCTTCTGCTCGCTTTGCGTGTGAAAAGCAGCGAGAGCGGAGATGATGGGAGAGGGCCCCACAAGAAAAGCCCTCCCTGGCTCTGCCGTTTCCCCTGCAGCCGCCGGGCACTGACCTGCAGCAGCTCCTGGGCAGACCAGCGCCGCTCCTCGTCCAGCTCCAGGCTGCACTCGAGGAAGTCCCGCAGCAGAGCCGACAGGCGCCGGGGCTCCTGCAGCCGCGGGGTCCCGTTCTGCCGGATCAGAGCGCGAGCCTGCAGGAAAGGCAAACACAGCGCTCCGCCAGCTCCCTTCACACCCACAGCTGCTCACATCCACCCCGGCTTCTCAGCCCCGGCTCCAGGGGCACTTTCCTCCCTGCCACAGACGCTGCTCCCCAGCTCATTTTTCTAGGCCAACCAAAAATCCCAAACCCTGGTGCAGCCACAGCCATTGCAGCATCCAAATGATCTTGCCTTGAGAGCCAATCTCATTGCCTGACTTTGTTAGGAGGAACCTCCATCAGAAATAGCACATTTTGCTTCTCCAAATCCAGACACCAGCTTTACAGGCCATTTTCAAGAGTCACTGGGGTCTGACTGTGTCATTTCAAAGGGTTCTCACATCAAATGCATCTCTGCAGGGCCACTGACACTCAAGTAAATTCATTCCTGATGCCCCATCCCAGAAACCGCCCGACAAGAAACAGGTTTGTGTTGCTGAAAGCTCAGGCCTGGTGACATGGAGAAAGGAGCTTGGGATAGGAAAGAAACATGTTAGACTATGGGGATGTTAAAGAATCATCTTCATGTGTTAGACAACTTTCCCAGTGAGAAGAGCCAGGAAGGATTTCCTCTCGCAAAACCTGTTTCAGAAACTCCTTTGTAAATTTCTTGGGTTTGGGTTTTGGGGCACGTTTGGGGTTTTTTGCAAGATAACATTAGAGCTGATCCACTGGCTTCATGTTTTCAGGTCATCCTCACAGACAGGAGAGCTGCAACAACTTAAAGCCCAAAGCAAATTGTTGCTGGAGACTGCAGAATATTTGTCTGTGTTCAGGTTTGAGTCCTCTGGGAATTCCCCTCCCGATGTGCAGAAACCTCCAGCTGCTCCTCCCAGGGCAGGGTCACGCTGTGCTCACAGGGCTCTGCAAACACTGGAGAATTTGCCTCTTACCATGGCCCCCGTCTCCTTGAAGTAAGGAGGTTCTCCTTCCACCATCTCGATGGTCACAATGCCAAATGACCAGACGTCCACCTTGGGGCCGTAAGGAGAACTGGTCACAACTTCTGGGGCCATCCAGTGAGCAGTGCCCACCATGGAGCTGGGCTGGTCCTGCTCAGGGCTGAGCTGAGCGCAGAGGCCAAAATCAGCTGAGG
The DNA here is from genome assembly GCF_965231275.1 of Zosterops lateralis. Classification (NCBI taxonomy): domain Eukaryota; kingdom Metazoa; phylum Chordata; class Aves; order Passeriformes; family Zosteropidae; genus Zosterops; species Zosterops lateralis. The sequence goes on from NW_028154412.1 coordinate 23,644, forward strand.
ACAGAAACAAAGCCTGTCAAAGGCAGCTGGAATGAGGAAACCACTCACAAACATTCCCCACCCTCAGTCTGACAATGCACTACTGAATCCAGCTGGAAGAGTCCTCAGGGCTGTAGCCAAGGCAAGATGGAACTGGACCCTTAAAGAAACCCTCAGCTTTCATGCAGTGGCTTTTACTGATTCCCTTGAAGCTTGAGATTCCAACTCCCGCCCCTCTGGAAGGGCCAGAGCCAGAGCAAAGGCACTCCTGACACTGCTGCTCCTCTCCTGAGCTCTCTGCAGGGGCAGCAGGGGCCGGGCAGGGCCACCAGCAGCACCTGTGGGGCTCTGGCCGTCCCTGGGAAGCCCCACACCCGCACCCCGGGAGCGCCGTGCCTGGCCAGGAACACCCACCCAGCTTGACAGAGCCGTCCATTCCCAGCAGGATGTTGGAGCTCTTCAGATCTCTGTGGATCACCTGGTGTGAATGGAGGAAATCCAGGCCCTGCAGACACTGAGAGGGAACACAAAACACCAGGGTAAAAATCAAGGGCTGGAATATAGCACACAAGAAAGGAGAGTTTAGAATTCTGCCAGCAGAAACTTTGCTGTGACAGGCCAGGAGTGCAGTGCAGACCAGCTCCAGGCAAATGGTTCAAGGCAAAGCTGAGAACAGCAAATCCAATCCAAACAAGACAGAGTACCCCCACAGCAGGAAAGAGGACAAGAACAGAAGTGCAGTGATGCTGGCAGGCCATTCCTCCCAGTGGCTCTTTCTTCTCCAGCTCATAAAAACAACACAGAAACAAAGCCCTGAGCCCACGTGGAGCCACCCCTGTTCCCCTGCCCTGTTTGGAAGGACCATCGTGTCCAAGCCATGGGAGGCACAAGCAGGATCCCTCACCTCCCGACTGACAGCTGCCATCTCTCCTTCAGCCATGCGTGTGTGTCTGACAACGTCCTGCAAAGTTCCTCCATCCATGTATTCCATCACCAGCCAGAGATCTCCATCAACAAGGAAGCTGGAAGAGGAACACAATGGCCCGGAGATGAATGTGCAGTGCTCAATTCCCCCATGGAAAAGCCTCCAGTGGGGTTTTGTTTCCAGGGCACTTGTCAATGGGGACAGAATCAGATGGAGAGACATTCCTGCCAGGGTGCACAGGCCTTGGAATCTGCACAGTCTAAAGGAGAAGGAGACACCTGTGCAAAAGGAGAGGCCTTAGATGACAAACAAGTGAAAAATGCAGTTTAGCAACAGCCCAGATCCATGTGAAACCACAACACTTGGCCCCAGCTGGTTCAGCATCTGAACTCAGCAGTTCCACCATTCACTCCAGAGCAAGGCCACACAACTTCCAGAGTTATCCAGGGAGGGAGGCCCTGCAGCACTTGGGATAAAAGTGGTCAACTGTTTGGAAAACCTTGCAGAAAGTCTCTTCAGAAACAGGCAGGGCCATTGAAAAATGGGCAAATGAGGCGTTTCTGGAAACAAGAACCTGGTCTTCCTGGCATCTGCAGGAATGGAAAAGATTTGGGAAGAAGAAGCCAAGGGAAATAATTTCTGCCATGGATTGTCAGCACTTGTTGTAAGACACAGAAAATAGGGTCAACTTGAAGGAAACACCAAAGCAATAAAAGCACATGGAGGGAGTGAACTGCCAGGCTGTTGTTTTGGGAAGATATGGCCGGGTCAGGCTTTTTCAAAACAGGCTTCAGACTAGGGATACCAGGAAAGATCAACGCAGGGCCCGTGCACGGGATGAGACCTGAACACTCACCTGTCCAAAGAGCTGACAATGTTGGGGTTCTTCTTGTCCCTCAGGACCAGGGTCTCATTCAGAGCTCGTTCCCAGTTCTGCCCTCTGAGACTGATTTTCTTTATGGCCACCTGAAGGGACATTGCAGACCTTTAACTGGAGGAGTCTGTGGCAGGAGGCCACAGCAAACACGGGGCGAGTCTTTTTGGAGCGACGGAGCCGGGCTGTGCCAAACTGCCCTGGGATGGGACACCAGAGCTCAGCAAGTGCCATTCCCACAGCCCATGGCTCTGCTCGCTGGGGGCCGCTGACAGGACACATGGCCAGAGACATTTGGCCTTGGGAGCTCTGCAGAAATGGTCCCTCAGCCTCAAAGCTCTAACAACATTCTCTGCACCTACACTCTTCTCAAATGGCCCTAGTTTACCACCACTCTTATAATGATGAGGGTGATGCTCATTATTATTCAAACCCATTTTGCAAGCAGGAGGTAATTCTGATTCTGTGAAAACTGAGCAAAATAGCTGGGAACCCTTTAGCAATTCTATGGGGATGGGTCATGATTTCAAATGCAGCTGCTCTGTTTGGGATTGCACAACAAAGCAAACACACACATCCATTGCTCTGATGATCCTTGTCACAGGCTGTCACTGACACCAGCCCCAAACACAACTGCAGGGTTTAGGAGAGAGCTTTGCTCTGGACATCCATCTTCTCATTGCTCTCTCTGTGAACAGCTGCAGTAGGACTAAAGCCCCAAACTAAGATCCCAAGCAGGATCTCTGCTTAATTAGGACTTGAGGTACCCTTTGAAGATAAAACTCAGCATGGAAAAACTGCTAAACAGTGCTCCTGTCCAAGGCTGGGATGGAGATAAATTGGGCCTCAGTCTCCACCAGCTGATGCATTCACAGTTTTAGATGTGCAGACCAAGGCAGCGTGTCCTGCTCTGACAGACACCGCTGCCCTCCTTGCATTCCTTTGGGCACTCCAGAAGCTCCAAGTCTGTCCCAGCTGTGCTCTGCAGGCTGACCCTGCTCTGCCTTCAGAGGAGCAGCCTGTGCAGGAAAGCTCTGCTGGGCCCCCAAAGCTCCAGCCACAGCTCCCAGCAGAGGGGAAAGCCCTCGAGAGCTGCCGGACGTGCCGGGCGTGTTGACACTGACCTCTCCTGCAGTGGCCCTGTCGAGTCCTTTGTAAACGGCCCCGAAAGCCCTGGAGACAAAAGAGCAGAGAAAAAAGAAGCAGTGCTTTAGGCCCTGGGAGTCAAAGTCAGCCCAGACAGGAGATCTCTTCTGCCTGTAGCATTCAGAAAACACCTGGGTGCGTCAGCCCTTCAAACAACGGCGCAGCAGCCACCAGTCCTCTGCCATGCAAGGTGTGCAAGGGAAAGCTGAGGCCAAACATGAAGGAAAAGTGCTGGAGCAAATCCCAAATGTCCATGATGAATTCCTTTAGTTCAAACCCTAGGGTGGGGTGCTGGGTGTCTAAAGAACTAGGAAAGAATGTATTTCATCCTTTTGCATTTCCTGCCTAAGACCTGCAGCATCCACAAGAGCCCTGCCATCAGGGCATCATGCATTTTCCCCTCAAGGGCAGCAGCTCTGTGTCTGTTACTGAATGTATGGGGTCTGCTACTTGTGCTGAAAAGAGCCCTTCTTAGTTCATCTCTGGTTTCTGTTTGTAAACCATTATACTGATAATCCTGACCGGTGGATATTTTTGGAAGTAAAATATTGGAAAGAAATCTTCTTCAGAACTGTTTTCTGACAGTCACCAGATGGTGAGTTGCTCTCTTAGGCAATCCCATTCCAGGACAGGATCTTCCAGGTCCTGCTCCTTGCTGCAGGCAGGACACTGCCAGCCTCAGGGGCCTTTGGCGGTGCCACCTGACCACAGTTATCAATTCTGGTCAGGACTGAGAGACAGCAGGATCATACCCCAGTGTCTGAAGGCGTTTGGAGCTCTCCTGACTCCTCACTTGATCCTGCACCAGCAGAATACCTGGGCCCTGCTGGTGTAGAAGTAACTGCCTTGCACTTACCCTTGGCCAATCTGCTCCAGTTCCAGGTATTTCTCCGCAGGCTCCCCCACGCTCACGGTGTTCCCTGAAAGAAACCACATGGAAGACGCTCCCTCCCAGATGGAGACCCCGCCTTGCAGCAGAGCCAGAATGGGGCCCCACTCCCTGGGGCCCTTGTTCTCAGCCGGGGAAGGACAATCAATGACTCTGTGACATTCAGCTGCAGAGCAACACTGGGTGCAGCTGATGCTGAGACACACACACAGCCCCTGCTCGGGCACACAGGAACAGAGCAGACGTACTCAGCTGCCTCAGGCACCACTCCCCTCTCTCCTCTGCCTGCAGGGCTGTGCTGCTGTCAGAACGTTCAGCCCAGGATCCCTCAGCAGAGGGAGGTTCAGTGTCCTCTTCCCAAGCAGAGGGAGGTTCTCCATCCTCTTCCCAAAACGCTGCAGGTTTTTCATCCTTTTCCCAAAACGCTGCAGGTTCACCGTCATCTTTCCAACTCACGGGATGTTCGCCGTCCTCTTCCCATGCTGGGAGATGTTCACCTTCCTCATCCCACACTGGGAGATGTCCACTGTCCCTGTCCCACGCCGCGGGAGCCTCGATGTTGTATTCCCAATCCATGGGATGTTCGCCCTCATCTCCCAGAACAGTGGGGAGTTCACAGTCGTCTCCCGGCACAGAGGGAAGTTCACCACCATCCCCCAGAACAGTGGGAAGCTCACTGCTCTCTTCCCCCTCTTTGGCCTCCTCTTTGGAAGCAGAGGGAGCCAGAGGAGGTGCTGATGCTGCTTTTGTGCCCTGTGGACAGAGGGTAGTGTGAGGGACGGGAAGTTCTGTCTCAGTTATCACCTTATTTATCCTCAGCTACACATCCAGCTGCACTAAGCAGAAACGGTTCTGAGCTGTTCAAACTAACAATGGGCTAAAGTCAACATTGCCACTTATTGTTGGGAATTTGATGTTCCACCATGGCTAAAGCCAGCAAGCATCTTCTGCCTGCAAAACCAGACCTGCAGCTCTTCAAAAGCTCTTCAACAGAAAAGGAGAAACTGCCGGGGATCCCTTTGCTGCTGCTGCTGCAGAGACACCGACAGGAACTTTCCTTCAGCCCCCCAGGCTTGCACTCGGCTGCCACACGCTGAGCTCACACCTCGCTGCACAATTCAAAACACCAAAGGTTCCTTTCAAACTCACCAAAGGAGGAGCTGCTCGAGATCCTCGTGTGAGGTGCCCTGCAATGGGAGAGGGAACGTGAACCAGATGCTGTTAGGAAAAAAAGTGCCTGTGGTGGGAAATGCCACAGAGCAAGGCAACCCCAAGAGAGGCTTTTGCTTTCACAGCATCCCTCCAGGAGCCACAGTCCCTTCACACAGCAAGCAAGAGAACAGCACAAAATACTGGGCTGTGTCAGTTCTTGGCTGGACCAGCAAACGGAGGGAGTTCCAGGCTCCACTGCCACAGACTCTCCCCTTGAGAGCACAGAGCTCCCCCGGGCCTCACTGCAAATGCTGTGCACACCCCACTGCCCACAGACATCCCCTTTTTCAGCTGCAGCTGCTGGCAGGAGCTCTCCCAAACCAATGGTGTCTTCGGGGCAATTTGGTTACAAAGTCAACTCAGTTCCAGAGGAAGAACAGAAAGCACACAGCAAACCCAAGGCACAGATGCTGCACCAAGGGAAAGCCTCGACTTACGTGCCAAGTGGGTTAAGAAATACCCCGAATAAGCCACAGAGTACAGAGTGCAAACTGCAGCAAGCACAGCGTGGATCATTTTGGCTGCGCTGCACACGTCTGCAGACTGTACCCCTGCAAGCACAGAAGGACACCCGTCAGGGGCTGGGCTGGCTGCTGAGAATGCCTCGGGCAGGAGGATCCTCCAGCAACGAGCAGGCGCCCAGAGCTGCTCTGGACACTGCGGCCTCTGTGTCCCACAGCAACAGGAACACCACGGGGACGTGCTCCTGTGACATCACAGCAGCGGGTCACGCAAACACCGCCTGGAAGGTTCTGCTGTGTCACAAAGGAGCACAAAGAATCCTCCCAGGGCACAGCCTATTGCCCCAAGGATCCAAGAGGAGCTGTGAAAATGCAGCAAACAAGGACACCCCACAGCCCAGCCTGAACACTGAGGACGAGCAAGGACGGGACCAAGCCAAAGGAAACTTGACCTTTAGTCACTGATGCTTCTGACTAAAACCAGCAAGGCTCCTTCCATCTGGGATCTTTGTTCTAGTTCTGAAAACAAACAAGGTTCTCCACTCTAAATATGGAAGGCAGGAACTGGGGAGGAGGTGGGATTAGGAAGCAGGAGGAGCAGGAGGAGCAGGAGGGAGAGAGGAAAAGGAGGAGCAGGGGCAGGAACAGGAGGAGAAGCAGGAGGTTCCAGTGCCCCTGTGTCTGCAGCACCCCCGGCCAGGGGACAATGGCCCCCACAGCATCCCGTGATGACGTGAGCAGGGAGGGGAACTTGGTCCCAAATCTACCGAGGGCTCCCTGAGAGAGTCTTTTTATTGGGGTGTGTTTGGAGCTGGCATATTGTGGAATTGAGCCCCAAATATCATCTGGCGTCCCTGGGAGGTGCCCCAGGGAGGTCCCCATGGGTGTGTGCAGGTGCCCCTTGGGGGGATCTTTGGGGGTCCACGTGGCCATCGCTTGGGATCTGCAGAGGGAGGACATTGGCCCTGGGGACCCCTGGGAGAGCAGAGGAGGGAAAACCCTTGGACCCTCAGGGTGGGGAGAGCAGAGAGGGGTGATCCCAGAGCTGGGGGACCCCTGGCAGGGGGAAAGGGATGAGCCTGTAAAGGAGGGAGCCCTGGGATCCCTGGGATCTCAAAGTGGAGCATCGGGGACTGGACCCACCAGCTCCTGGTGCTGCTGGAAACCACACCCGGCACGGGGTCACCTCCAGCTGCCAGGTGGAGCACGTCAGCCTGGAGCAGCCCCTGAGCCGGCACTGGGGAACGGAGAACCACTGGCTGGGCTGGGAGGGGGATTGGAGTGAGTGGGAAGTGAGTGGGAGTGAGTGGGAGTGAGTGGGAAGGATTTGGGTGAGCCTGGAGGGGCTGGGGATTGGAAAGCGAAGGTTGGGATGAGGTTGGTTGTGCTGGGAAGAGACTGGGAGGGGTCTGTGTGAGGCCTGGTGTGGCTGGGAAGGGACTGGGAGAGGGTTTGGGGGGGTTTGGTGGGGCTTTGGTGGGGGGCGAGCGGTTTGGGGCTGTGGGCTGGTGAGAGGGGCCAGGAGGGACTTTGGTGGGCGGTGGGGAGGGCGGGCAGGGATCGGGAGGAGGTCGGAGGGGCCGGTGGGTGGTGCGGGGGAGAGCAGGAGGGAGGCTGGAGGGGCTCGGGGTGCGGGTGAGAGGTTTTGGGGGGCGCTGAGCCCCGCGCCCCCCCAGAGATGCCGCCGGACGCCGCCCGCAGCAAGATGCTGACGGGGATCGGGGGCTTGGTGTTGGGCTCGGTGTTCCTGGCGCTGGGCCTGGGCCTCTGCCTGTGCAAGAAGATGAGGAGGGGTCCCAGGGGTCGTGTCCCCCCTCCCCCAGAGCGTGTGTGCCCCCCCGGGGCCCCTCAGCCCGGTGTCACCCCCTTTTCTCTGCCCACAGAGCTCCTGAGCCGCCGGCGGCCGCAGCCCCTCCCCGTGGCCTCGGGCCCGGCCGGGACCCCCCGCTCCGTCCCCGAGATGATTTTGGGGGCCTCGTGTGTCCCCCCTGCCCGTGCCCAGAGCTGTCCCTCTGTCCCCACCCAGCTGCTCCCAGTGTTCCCAATAAAGCTTCCCAGTTGTGCCCGGTGGGGTTTGTGGGGGGCTCTGGGGAGGGACTTGGGGGGGGCTGTGATTGGGGGGGGCAGAGGCGGCCCCGGGCTGGATCGGGAATGGGGACCCCCGTGTGTCCCCCCGTGTCACCCCAAGGCTCTGGGGGGGCCTCGGGAGGCTCCTGAACCCCAAGGCGGCTCCCAGGGAACCCCAAAAGGCTCTGGGGGAATTTAATTTGGGGAGGGGGCGTGTGGGGGGCGCCCAGGCCGGGCCCAGAGCCCAGCGCTGCCCCAGCCCGACCTGCCCCGGCTCCATCCCTGACACCGAGAGCTCAGGGCGCCCTCAGTGAGGACTGGAACCTGGGGGGTTATAAAAACAAATCCTCTTTTACATTGTTCAATCAGTCCCATGAAGGCAAAGTTATCAGAGTCCACAGCAGTTCACAGAAACCTTCTATATATAAATTCTCATAGTCCCAAGCAGAATCAGCAGCCCCAGCAGCAGCAGCAGAGGCATCAGTTGTCTCTGTCCCGTGAGCTCTTATCTGCAGCAGCAGGAACAACAGCAGCATCAGTATTTTTCCGAGTCCCATCCTGTCTGCTCTCAAAGTAGGGCAGTTTTTTCTGTTTTTAGGCACATACACGAATTTTCTTCTTGCTAATTTCTTAGGGAAAGGAAACATGATTTATATCTAGATATTGAACTACCCTGACTGAGGCCTGACCTGGGGCCTAGTTGGGCCCAAGGCCTGTGGCACAACAAAAAATTTTCAGTGAGCTCTGGTGTAGCTAGAATTAGATATTAAGGTGTTTGGGAAAGATAAGAGGGTGTTGAAGGTCATTGAATAGAATTGTTAGTGTGCAGGTGTTAGCCACCTTAAGAGTAAACCAAACAATGTGTGTTTACATTCTTTCCTCTGCTGTGTGCCAATGGAAATGTGTCTGTATTTGTAAACTATCTGGAAAAGTATATAACCTGCCATTTTAGATGAAATAGAGGGACTTTGTAGGATTAACCAGAGTGGTTGGACCTACATTTGCCTCAGTTCAACCCTCTCTTATTATTGGTAACCCTGGTTTCATTTTCTATGTCCTCGCTACACCAATCCTAAGCCAAAATTGATGTACGAAGACAAATGCAAATTTTTACACAAATTCTGTGTATGTGGCTCTAGCTGTTCTATCTGCAAGGCAATATAATTTTTGTTATCACTTGAGTTTATCTATCTTTGCAGACCCTTTCTGACCACCCAACATGACACAGCCACCTCTGACCTCGGGGAAACGGGTGTTAAGAAATATGTCAACACAATTGCAAAACCCCCTGAAAATTTACAGTTAAAAGGGATAATCCCACAAACCACACCTTTAGACTTTAAAATCCACAACATCCATCCAGGGGAGTGTGTACTGGTGAAAACATGGAAAGAACAATCTTTAACTCCAGGATGGGAAGGTCCTTTCCAGGCATTGCTGAGCCTGAGGCTGTGACCCGGAGCAGGGAACGAGGGGAGATCCAGCCAGCAGCACCAAAGGACCCCTGGAGGAACCGAAGGAATGGACTGTAACATCCAAACCAGGGGACACCAAATTGACTCTTCAATGGGGACTGGGGGGTGATGAACTGGGAGGACCCGAATGATCCAAGGGAGGTACAAAGAATCAAACCTAACTGGGAAATAAGGCCAAGCTTCTATCAGTGGTTTCAAGTGCAGCCTGGACAAGTTCTGAGACACCTCTGATACTCTCCTGTCAGGGTCCACAAACATATGCGGGGAACCTGATGGTTCGTTTTAAGGATCTCAGAGTGCAAAAGACACAGCGGGGGACAACTCAGTTTACTTAAACAAAAATGCACCTTTATTTAGTGCCAACAAACGTGATAGTGGGGAGAGAAAATAAAGAATAGTGAGAAAGATAGAGAAAGAGAGGGAGGGGATTATAGCTACCAACGTGGAGGGACGAGTCCTCGAGGCTCAGAGATGCCCATAGACGTGATCTTCTCCACTGGGGTGATCACAAAAGTGAGCGGGGTCTGCAGAGGTTTTATAGGCTGGTCAAGGCGGGGACCAAAGTGAGGGCACAGAGCCAAAGGGACCAAAGCGAGGGCACAGAGCTGTTGGGAAAGATGAATCAGGGAAACCTGATAAATATGATTGCTTAGCAAAAGATTCTGAAAATATGAAACCTATCATCGAAATAGAAATGGAAGCTCACTTTGAGCTGTAGGATACCAAGCCTTAGTTACATCACCTGAAAACAACAGCCTGGGCAGCTGAAGGAGAATCCCTTTGGATTGAACAATCCCCTACTGCTGGCTGAGGGATCCAAAGGTCAATGCAGCAAAACAGAAAAGTCTAAAGAGTAGTTTTAGAGTTTAAAATATAACACATGGTAATGTAGTAGTTCTCACAGGCTGTGTGTAGATTCTATAGGATTTTGTGTCTTGTATTGGTTGGTCACTGTAAATTAGAATATTCATCACAAAAGGAGATAGAATGGATTGGAACCAGGACTTCGCTCTCTTTTCCCTGTTCTCTTCCCCCTGCACTCTGACCCTGCCCTGACTCCCTCGCTCCCCTCTCCTCAGCCCACACCCTCTTGCTCTCTCCCTCTCTCTTTGGGATTTCCCTCCAGCCCAGGCTGGTGGCTGAAGGCAAAGCCCTTTCTACCCACAGCCCCTGCAATAAACCCACATAGAAATTGGGGATTTCTACTCAAAATCTCAGCAAAACTGAGGATGTCTACCCAAAATCCCAGGAAATTGGGGAATATCTACTCAAAATCCTGGGACGATTGAGGATTTCGTCTCAAAACCTGAAGAGACTGCAGATTTCGTGGTAAAATCCTGGGGAAATCAGGGATTTCTTGGCGGAATCCCGGGAAAGTTGGAGATTTCTGCTCAAAACCCAGAAACTGGGGATTTCTATATAAAATCCCAGGAAAATGAGAAATTTTTACTCAAAATCCTGGGAAGATTGGGGATTTCTTCTCAAAATCTGAGGAAACCACAGATTTCTTCTTAAAATCCAGTGGAAGTCAGGGATTTCTGCTAAAATTTTGGGAAAATTGGAGATTTCTGCTCAAAATCCTAGGAAACAGAATTAATATTTAAAATCCTAAGAAATCAGAGATTTCTACTTAAAATCCTGGGAAAATTAGGGATTTCTGCTTAGAGTCCTTTAAAATTTTGGGATTTCTACTCAAAATCCCAGGGAATTGGGGATTTCTACTCAAAATCCCAAGAAAATTGGGGATTTCAATTCAAAATCCTGGGGAAAATGAGGTTGGTGACACAGAGAGTCCCAAAATCCTGGGAAATTGGGGTTTAGACACTCCCAGACCTCCAAAACCCCGGGACTGGGGGAATTTGGGAAGAGCCAGACCCCAAAATCGTGGGAAGAAAGAGGAAGTGTGAGCTCCCTGAGCTCCAAAAATTCTAGATAAAAAGGACGTAAGAATGCCCAATTCCCCAAATTTTGGGTACAGGGGGGTTTGGGCAATGCCCAGACTCCAATAATCCTGGAAAACAGGGATTTAGGAACTTCCAGACTCCAAAAATCCAGGAAAATGGGAATTTGGGCACACCTGGAGCCCAAAAATCTCTTGGAAAAAAGAGCTTTGGAAATGGACAGTTTCCCAAATTTTGGGTCCAGGGGGTGGGGACACGCCCCGCTTCCCAAAATCCCGGGAACAGGGTTTGGACAAGCCCCGGAAATCCTTGGAATAGGAGCGTTTGGAAACTCCCAGAGCCCCAAAATTCTGGAAAAAGAGGAACTCGGCCCCACCCAACCCCCAAAATCTCGGCAAACGGGGAAAACCCCGGGATAAAAAAACAACTCGGGACAACGCCCTTCCCAAAAATACCCCAAAAATCACTCCAAAAAAGGGCAGGACTCCCTTAACCCTCCCCACCCCACATTCCCAAAGCTCCAGGGAACCCCAAATCCCAACCCCGCGGCTCCAGGACCCCCCAAACCCCACCTTGGACCCCCCAAATTCCGGGCAGGGTCAGGGCCAGCAGCAGCAGCAGCAGCCAGGGGAGGCTCCGCGCTCCATCCATGGCTCCTCGGGATCCCGGGAAATTGGGAAGGGCCGGTGCCGGTGCCAGAAAAGCGGCGGGAACTGGGGGGAGCGGGAGTGGGGGAGCAGCGCCCCAAAAAGCGCTCAGCCAATGGGAGCGCGGCGTCGCTGCGGGTCGGGACTTGCCGGGGAAAAAAAAAAAAAAAAAAAAAAAAAAAAAAAGAAAAAATCGCCCTGAAAAACTCCAGCCAATCAGAGTTCTTATTGCTGGTGACTCACCAGTTGCTGGGAAGAGCTTCTGAAAAACGGGTCGTAAACAGAACCGGCCAATCGGAGCGCGCAATAAACACCTCCAGCCAATCGCGACTCACACAGAAACAAGCCCAGCCAATGAAACGGCGTCGAAAAACCACGCCCGACCAATCAGGGAGCGCGTGGCTGATGACCCCGCGCTGCTCCGCGTTATTACTCTCAGTTCAGCTCTGCTGCTTTGGGGCTGGCGGCCCCTCCCGGCGCTGGCCATGGGGCGAGGGGCGGCAGCCGGGGCCGTACTGGGGGCACTGGTGGTGCTGGGAGCGGCCCCGGCTGCGGGCGCGGAGCTCTCGGGTGAGCGGGGGGCGGTGGGGCAGGGGGGGAGAAGGGGGCAAAGGGGGGAGGCCGGAATGGAAGCGGGGGAGGAGGAGGAGGGGAGCCCCGAAAGGAAGAGCGGCGGGGGCTGAGGGTCGGGGGAAGGTGAGGGAGGGGTGGGAGAGGGTGGAAAAGGGGGGAAAGTGGGGAAAAGGGGAGGGTGGGACATCAAAACTGAGCGGGGGAGGCGATGGGAATTAGAGAATTATTTTTAAAAGGTTGGGAAGTGTGGAAAAGGAGGGAATGGGACCCCAAAAGTGAATTTGGGTGCGGCTGGAGGTGGGAGGGGAGCGGATGTGTAAAGGGGAAATGGGGGGAAGGGTAAAAGAAGGAAGCGGCCGTGGGGCACAGGGGGTGCGGGGTGGGGATCCGGGGTGGCCCCGGAGCTCTGGGGGTGCTGGGGGGGGCACCCCCTGACCTGTGTCCTGCACACCCAGGGGTGTTCCAGCAGATGTATAAGTACGAGTGTCACTTCATGAACGGTACGGAGAAGGTGAGGTACGTGGCGAGGAGCATCTACAACCGGGAGCAGGACGTGGTGTTCGACAGCGACGTGGGGCACTTTGTGGGGCTCACTCCGGATGGAGAGAAACAGGCCCGGCACAGGAACAGCGACCCGGAAAAAATTGAGTATTTTCGGAGTGAAGTGGACAGGTACTGCCGGCACAACTACAAGACTGATGCCCCGTTCACTGTGGAGCGCAGGGGTGAGCGTGGGGCAGAGCGTGTCCCCTCGGGCCCTGCCCTGGCAGTGACCCTGGAGCCCCTCAAACCCTCCCTGGGAATGACCCCAGAGCCCTCAGCCCTCCTTGGGCCCATCCCCGGGGCCTCCTGTCCCTCACCGGGACCCCCGAGATTATCCCAGTCCATCTCAGTCCGTCCAAGTCCATGCCCAGACTCCTCCAGTCCATTCCCAATCCATCCGACCTTATCCCAGTCCCTCCTAGTCCATTCCCAGTCCATTCCCAGTCACTCCCAGTCAATTCCCAGTCAATTCCCAGTCAATCTGAGTCTTTCCCAGACCATCCCAGTTCCTCCCAGTCCATTCCCAGCCCCTCCCAAGCCCACACCGCCCCTCCCCTCTCTCTCCCAGTGGCTCCCAGCTGATCCCAGTGTGTCCCCGCTCTCTCCCAGTGCCCCCCAGCGTTTCCATCTCGCTGCTGCCCTCCAGCTCGCAGGGCGGCAGTGCCAGAGGCCTGCTGTGCTCCGTGATGGATTTCTACCCCGGCCACATCCAGGTGAGGTGGTTCGAGGGCCAGCAGGAGCTGTCGGGCCAGGTGGTGGCCACCGACGTGGTCCCCAACGGGGACTGGAGCCACCAGCTGCTGGTGCTGCTGGAAACGCCGCCCCGGCGCGGGCTCAGCTACACGTGCCAGGTGGAGCACGTCAGCCTGGAGCAGCCCCTGAGGCGCCACTGGGGTACGGGGGAGCCACTGGCCGGGCTGGCAGAGGCACTGGCGTGTGCTGGGAGCGAGTGGGAGGGAACTGGAGAGATCCTGGTTGAACCTGGGAGAGGGGCTGGGGGCTGTGGAAGGGCTGAGCAGGAGTCGGGAGGATGCTGGGGAGGGGGGTGTGGGGTCCCGGGGGTGCTGGTGGGCGCCGGGAGGGAGTTTGGGGGCGGCGGGTGGAAGTGGGAGGGATTGGAGTGAGGCTGGAGGGGCCGGGAGGAGCTGGAGGAGGGGCAAGCGGGGCTGGGGCTGAGGTCGGTTGTGCTGGGAAGAGACTGGGAGGGGTGTGGGGGAGCGGTGGAGGGGCTGGGAAGGGACTGGGAGAGGGTTTGGGGGGGGTCGTGGGGTGGTGGGGGCAAGTGGGAGGGGGCTGTGGGCTGGTGAGAGGGGCCAGGAGAGGCTTTGGTGGGCGGTGGGGAGGGCGGGCAGGGATCCGGAGGAGGTTTTGGGGGCCGGTGGGTGGTGTGGGAGAGAGTGAGAGGGAGGCTGGAGGGGCTCGGGGTGCGGGTGAGAGGTTTTGGGAGGTCCTGACCCCTCTGGACCCCCCAGAGATGCCGCTGGACGCCGCCCGCAGCAAGATGCTGACGGGGATCGGGGGCTTGGTGTTGGGCTCGGTGTTCCTGGCGCTGGGGCTGGGCTTCTACGTGCGCAAGAAGGTGAGGGGGGGTCCCGGGGGTCGTGTCCCCCTCCCCCAGAGCGTGTGTGCCCCCCCCCCGGGGCCCCCCAGCCCGGTGTCACCCCCTTTTCTCTGCCCACAGAGCTCCTGAGCCGCCGGCGGCCGCAGCCCCTCCCCGTGGCCTCGGGCCCTGCCGGGACCCCTCGCTCCGTCCCCGAGATGATTTTGGGGGGGTCGTGTGTCCCCCCTGCCCGTGCCCAGAGCTGTCCCTGTGTCCCCGCCCGGCTGCTCCCAGTGTTCCCAATAAAGCTTTGAAGTTTGCCCTGGTCTCGGGGAGCAGCTGCCCCAGAACCTCCCCTAGGGTCTCCCAGCACAGCCAGAGCCGCTGGGCCTGGGGTCCCCAAAGCCCTCAGCAAGCCCCATGTCCTTCCCAGGAACCCTCAGCTCCCTCAAACCCAGCATCCCCCACAGCCCCTGCAAGTTCCCCCCATGGCACCGGCCATGGCCATGTCCCCACATGTCACTGGCCGTGTCCCACCCTGTCCTCACCCGTGGCTGTCTCCCCACAATGTTTCCATCCCTGTCATTGTCCCCCACGTCCTCATCTGTACCCGTGTTCCCCCCGTGTCCCCATGAATGACCATGTACCCCCCAAATATCCATGTGTCCCCATGTCCATGTCCCCTGTCATCCCAACCATGTCTTAGTTCGATGTCTTTATTTTTACCACACTGTTGGATATTTTAAATGAAGAGAAATGAAAAGCAAATGAAGGCCAAAAGAAAAGGATTTCCCTGTCTGTGCCAGCTGAGGATCCACATGCTTAGATGGGAGGGAAGTACCATTTTTGGAGGGGTTTCCACCACAATCTCCAAAATCTTGGTCTTTGCCCCAGATCATCACCATTTGGCTGTGGAAGACACTCTTGGGCAATAGGAAATCAAAATCATGGAATCCCTGAGGTTGGAAAACACCTCCAAGACTATCCAGTATTTATTGATGCCCCCATGTTGGAGTTGAGACGGCCATGAACTCAGAGTGCTTCAACAAAACTTCAGAGGCCTTCAAGTATCAGCACCTTGTTATCTAGAAGTTCTTCATACCTTTTCTATGTAGCAATCCTCCAGGCATCTCCACACAGCTCAGGCTCTTTTTCTCCTTCTTCTCTTTCTTTGGCAGTTCCAGCTCACTGCTTCCTGTCCCTAGAAAAGCCACTGAACCCTGTCTGTCCCTCATGCAGTGGCTCACCTTATCTGTCCCTTGCCCAGCCTCCTGTCCCTTCCTCCTCACAGCACGGCCAGCAGATGCCAACTGACTCTCTACCAACTAACTCACTTTTGTATCACACCCATAGCTGTGAGGGCAAGGCTGTTCTCACTCTTCAGTAATTAACACAGCTGCAATATATAGGGGCAGGATTGCCCTTAGCACTACATCTGTCTCCCCATACCCCCAGAAGACAGAATTGAACACAAAAGATTTTCTGGGGTTGAAAGTCAACAAGTCTGCTCCCCCCAAGGAATTCCCAATGTCCGTCTGTGTCCCAATGGATGTTCCTGCCCCCGTGTTCATCCAGGTGCCCACGGGGAGACAGGAACCAGTGGATCCCCCCAGCCAGGTGTCTTCCCAACACGGATCACCAGGACCACGGATCACCAGGACTCTGCCCAACGGGGTCACTGGGGATCATCCAACGCCGATCCTCCCATGGGGGATGGAGCTGGAGCAGCGCACGAAGCTCTTCCCGTACTCGGGGCACTCGCGGGGCTTCCCTTATGGTGCCTCTGTTGGTGTTTGGTCAAGTGAGAGCTCCTGGAGAAGCTCTTCCCACACTCAGGACACTCGTAGGGCCTCTCCCCAGTGTGGATGCGCCGGTGCACAGTGAGGTTGGAGTTTTGCTTGAAGCCTTCCCACAGTCGGGGCAGCGGAAGGGCCTCTCCTCTGTGTGAATCCGCTGATGTTTGAGGAGATCAGAGCTGGTCTGAAACCTCTTCCCACACTCAGGACACTCGTAGGGCCTCTCCCCGGTGTGGTCACGCTGGTGATTTCTCAGGTCGGTACTCCATCCAAAGCTCTTCCCACATTCCCCACACTCATAGGGCTGTTCCCCAGTATGGACTACCTGGTGGCGCATAAGGATGTTACAGTCTCTGAACCTCTTCCCACATTTCCCACACTCATAGGGCCGTTCACCAGTATGGATCACCTGGTGCTGGATCAGATGGGAGCTCCGGGTGAAACACTTCCCACACTCCCCACACTCATAGGGCCTCTCCCCAGTGTGGATCCTCTGGTGCTGGATCAGGAGGGAGCTGTAGCTGAAGCCCTTCCCACATTCCAGGCACTTGTGGGGCTTCTCCCCTCCATGAGGCTTCTCCACCAGCTCTGAGCTCTGGCTGGATCTCCGCCGCCCTCCTGGCACAGGGTGGCTCTTTCCTCCTCGCAGCTCCCTGGGCTGGGTTTGCAGCCCCTCCTCCTGCGGGATCTCTGGGGCTTT
>NW_028154411.1:0-40232 GCF_965231275.1 Zosterops lateralis
GTTTAATCCTAACCATAGAACTGTTGAATATGCTGGGACAAGGAGGATATCGGATTTCGAAGGAAAAGGCCCAATTAGTCCAAGAGAGTGTGATATATCTAGGCTGTGAAATCTCAAAGGGGGTAAGGAAATTCGGAATCAATAGAGTTGAAGCTATCTGTGCAATACCCACACCCCGAAACCACCAAGAACTAAGATCCTTTTTAGGAATGGTGGGTTGGTGTAGACTCTGGATACCAAACTTTGGGCTAATGGCTAAACCCCTTTATAAAGCTTTAAAGGAGTCTCAACTGCAGTGGAACAAACCACAGGAGAAGGCCTTCCTAGATCTGAAATGGGCCTTGAAAGAGGCACCTGCACTCGGTTTACCAGACTTAAATAAAGACTTTCAGCTATATGTCAATGAGAGGCAGCGACTAGCCCTTTGCGTACTAACCTAAACCCTCGGATCGTGGAAGAGGCCTGTTGGTTATTTCTCTAAACAACTGGACACTGTGAACGCAGGATGGCCGGCATGCTTGCGGGCAGTGTCAGCCACAGTAATACTGATCCAGGAGGCCTGAAAATTGACTCTGGGGAGAAAGATGGAGGTGTTTGTGCCCCATATGGTACTGGCAGTTTTGGAACAAAAAGGGGGGCATTGGATGTCCTCTAGCAGATTGTTACAATACCATGCATTGCTCAGAGAACAGGATGATGTTGAGCTCAAAGTGACTAATTGCATCAATCCAGCAGAGTTCCTCCGCAGTGAGCAGAATGAGGGTGAATTAACACATGACTGTGTGGAAATTATCGAACAAGTATACGCTAGCCGACCGGACCTGAGAGATGTACCCCTGGAGGTTCCAGACTGGGAACTGTATACCGATGGATCCAGCTTCGTAGAAAATGGAACCAGGTATGCCGGGTATGCAGTGGTGACCCTCACGCAGGTGGTGGAAGCTAGGGCCCTCACTCCAGGAACATCTGCACAGAAGGCTGAAATTATAGCATTAACCAGAGCCCTGGTCCTGAGCAGTGGGAAAAAGGTAAATATATGGACAGATTCAAAATATGCATTTGGAGTTCTGCATGTACATGGGGCTTTATGGAAAGAGAGAGGACTGTTAAGTTCACAGGGGACATCCATTCGACATCGGAATGAGATCCTGCTGCTACTGGAAGCTGTGTATAAGCCAGTGAAAGTGGCTGTGATGCATGTGAAAGGACACCAGAAAGATGAGGGAAAGATTTTTCGAGAGAATCGGCTGACTGATTTAATCGCACGAAAAGCTGCTAGAGAGGTCTGGACTGAAATGGCGCTGATTCCAACAAAGGTAGGACCGGTACAACCTTATATGGGACAAAAACCCAGTTATTCCGCTGAGGATGAGAAATTGGCACAGCTGGTCCAGGCCCAGAAGAATGCAATGGGATGGTATGTGACTGGGACTGGCCAAGTAGTGGTCCCTACCAAATTGATGAAGGTGATTTTAGAAACTGAGCATAATAAATGCCACTGGGGAGCAGAGGTATTGGTAAAATTTCTGAAGAGGGAAATTATCTCTAACCAGATGTTAACAATGGTTAAACGAGTGAATGCTATGTGCCCAGTGTGTTTTAAAAATAATCCAATAGTGAGGAAGCAGATACAACTAGGGGAATTACAGGTAGGAGCAGAGCCAGGAGATTATTGACAGATAGATTTTTCCGAATTGCCCCGATCACAAGGATACAAGTATCTGCTGGTGTATGTCTGCACATTTTCGGGATGGCCAGAGGCTTTCCCTTGCAGAACTAATCAGGCCAAAGAAGTAGTGAAAACATTAATGAAAGAAATCATTCTGAGATTTGGGGTTCCATTGGGAATCTCTTCTGACAGGGGACCTCATTTTGTGGCAGGAGTGGTAAAGACAGTCACCCGACTGTTAGATGTTACTTGGAATTTGCATACCCCATGGAGGCCTCAATCCAGTGGGCAAGTAGAGAGGATGAATTAAACCCTGAAAGGACAGATTAAGAAAATCCGTCAGGAGGCCAAAATCCAGTGGCCTCAGGCCCTGCCATTAGCCTTGTTAAGAATTAGGATTAAACCCCGGGAGAGGATAGGAGTAAGTCCATACGAGATACTGTATGGCAGACCATATCATGCTATAGTATTAAAGGGAGACCCTCACGTAGTGGAGAATGATGTGCTCTTTAATTATGTGTTGTCTTTGAACAAGGTACTTACTGCCCTAAAAGGAGCCCTGTAATGGAACGTCAGACCCCTGCCGCTGGAAAATCCTGTCCATGACATCCAGCCGGGAGACCAGGTCTATGTGAAGAATTGGAACACAGACCCCCTGAAAGAAACATGGGAAGGCCCACGACAAGTGATCATGACCACCTTCACTGTAGTAAAAGTCGAGGGGATTGACAACTGGATACATTACACCCGAGTCAAGAAGGTGCCAACCCGTTGGGAAGTTCAACCGTTAACCTCCACTTGAATGGTGTTTCGGCCCAAGATCGGATTCTGACAGTTGGGTTCTTGCTGATTTGTTTATTACCTTTAACCAATGAATTTTTAGTTATTACAGAATTCGAACCCAAAATAGTGATGATGGAAGGAATGAATGTGTCTATGACCTGTCTGTTCACGGACAACCAGAAAGTTGGATCCGAAGAAGTCAATGTAAAGTGGAGGAGACAGGGGGCAGAACAAATTTATACAGGTATAACTATGGTTTGGGATAAGGATGAGCAAAAAGGAAATACCACCCTGCAACTATCCAATGTCACGATAACTGACAGCAACGTTTATCGTTGCGTGGTCTGGATAAGAGAAAGCTTTGATTATGGGAATTTCAAATTGAAGGTTTTACTATGGGATACTGGGAAAATAAGTGAAGAAACTGTAGCTGTAAATGTAACTCCAGTCTCAACTCAGGTGAACATGTGGGATGGACCTCCTTTGAGAATAAATTGTACCTTCAAATTGGAAAAGAAATGTTATCAGGATATCCAAGTCAAATGGTGGAAAC
Organism: Zosterops lateralis; assembly: GCF_965231275.1. NCBI lineage: Eukaryota > Metazoa > Chordata > Aves > Passeriformes > Zosteropidae > Zosterops > Zosterops lateralis. The sequence goes on from NW_028154411.1 coordinate 3,006, forward strand.
AGAATAAACATCAGCAATGGGAAAGACAGCTGGGGAATAAAAGTTGGTGGACTCTGGGAACTTATGGGAAGGGGTGGCTGAATTATACTGATCCAAAGATAGGAGAGACAGAAGGTATATATCTGTGCATAGTGTCCTGTGGAGGGAAAGGGAATTTTGGGTTACGAAAGGTGGAGGCAAAGGCCCACTTAGGCTCTAAAATTAAGGCCCAACATGGAGAATACCGAGTAACCAAAGGGAAGGATGTGATTTTTACTTGTGAAGTTAAAGAAGGCCAGCATTTTTCCAAGTATGGATGGTGGTTTGGGAAAAATTTAACATCTGGAGGAAAGTATCGATAGAAAGAGGATTAGGAAAATCAATTATCCTGATAGTAAGAAAGGTGCAGCCAGGAAAAGATGAAGGCATTTACTGGTGTTGGATAGCACAGGATGATTGGTGGGCACATGCAAGAACGACGATGTACCTAGATGAGATGAGAGTGACTCGGCAGGTAGATAATGAGGTAGGGTTACCAAGAAACTCTAAACAGGAAAATCTGATAGTAGGACTGATACGAGACTTTGGAAAAACTCAGAATGTGTCATCCATAACTGCTTGTCTACCTTTACCCCATGCAGCAAGGGATCCCATACCCTGGGGAATTATTCCTATCACTGAAATGCCTCCGATCACCAGAAATGGGACAAAGGAATGTAGAAAAGAGTTGCATAACCGTACTGAGTGGACAGTTAAAACAACAATTCTCCGCAAACAGTGGTCATCACCTGGAAGCAGAGGGGCTTGTGAAGCCTTAACCAATTCCAAATTTATCATGATTGGACAATTCAAAAATGTAGGATGGTGTGAATATGATGAGGTACAATCGCATAAAATGCCAACTACAAAATATTACTATGAAGTGGTTTGCCAGGATGGCAAGGAAGAGTGGACTACATGGCAAGCAATCTGGGGGCCAAGCTTGCTGGAAACATATAGTTATTTAGGGAAAATTGGATGATGTATACAATGGACTGGTGGAAAGAACCAGACACATACCCATGTTTTGACAGCAGAAACAAGTCATAGGAAAATGACAGAGAAAGTAGAGTCATGGAATTGTACAAGGGTAATTACGTGTGATACACCAGGAGAACAGATAGGGCTGGTACCGGTGAAGATTTTGCTGAAATGGGGATGTAAATGTAGAGGATACAACCACTCTATAAAAGGAGAATTAAAAGGGCAAAAGCAGGTGAATTGCAAAACTACTACCATAAGGAGTCCAGGGAATTTAGTATGGGTCATGGGACATGGAATATGGACCACACATATACCTATAGATGGATTGGTAACCCAAATAACGTTGGGAGTGCCCACATTATGCCCACTCTGGAAACAATCAAGATTGACAGATTTGGACATAGGAAGGAGGAATAAAAGAAAGGTCATGGAGGGAATAAATCCAGAAGATGAGTGGCATGAACCATCAGGAGGGGTCAAATTAGGTTGGATGTTAGAATCATTATTTGCTCCCATATCGACCTGTAGAAATAGGAAAATGCTCTACCAGCTTTTGGGACAAACTGAGAGATTAGCATCAGCCACTAAAAAGGGGTTTAAGGATTTGAATTTGCAGCTACAAGCAACGAGTAGAATGGCTATACAGAATTGAATGGCATTGGATATGTTGTTATTAAAGGAACACGGTGTCTGCGGGTACTTACATGACAGGACAGATCATTGCTGTATCCATATCCCAAATGTTACAAAGGAAGTAGAAAAAGACATAAGTCAATTGGACAATATAGAGTCTAAAATACAGGAAACCAAAGAAGATGCTGAACACAATTGGATTGGAGCAATATTTAGCTCCTTAGGGATCCAGGTTTCTGGTTGGATATCCTCTGTTATTCAATATGTAATAATGATTATAATCTTGGTTGTGATTATTTTTGTAGCATATCGTTGTTTCTTAGGAATGATCTTTAGGGAAAGGATGCATACGAGAAGAGTCATGAAGGCCATGACCCGAAATGAAGTCATGACAAGAATTACTCCACCACCATCTTATATAGAGACTGCTGCATGAAGAAGAAAATTGAGCATCCTTGCAACTGGTTGAAGAATGCTCAAAAGGGGGGAGTTGTTGCCATAAGGCCTCCGTTAGCAGTAGTTAGGCTAAGGAGTTGGTTCCTGTTGCAGGCCCATGAGAACCAAACCTGAGCCTGAGAATCTGCAGATGCAAGGAACAACGTTTAAAGGACTTAGTAGAGCATGTAGTACATATAGGTATACAAATTACTTGTGAAATATGATTACATGGTTACCAATAAAATGTTTTCTATGGTGGGAGTTAAGCTTAGAAAATTAACCTTTATTTTAGCTAAAGCAAGCGTGCAAAATTTATAGCCGTTAGAAAGGTTACCTGGAAGAGGAATGTGAATGTTTGAAGTGAAGTATGTGGGATACTGCACGTAGGCTGATGAAGTAAGACTTGTAACAAAGGTATAAAAGATGAGCATCTTTGTAACCAACTTGGGACACTGACTTTGGGACGCTAGTCCTCAGGTCCCCAGGGCCCTGAATAAAGCACCGCATAAACTGACATTGTGTTGGTTTGTGTTTTCTCTCGGGATCGGGCAACACAAGGAAGAGGAAACCACGCTACACCTTCTCCAAGTTACCCTTTCTGAGAAAGGGATTAAATATGACCAGGAGGTCTTAAAGAGTTTATTAAAATAGGGCCAGGAGAGAGGATTTTTTGCCACCCCCAGGAGCTCCGCGTGGGTGTTTTATCCTTCAGAAAACCCCAAGCCCAGGGCACCGATCAGTTCGTGGCCCTATGTGGAGCACACGAGCGCTGAACATGGCAGGAACAGGACAACAGTTACTGAACACAACTCCCTTCCCAGAGCTGAATTTCCAAAGCCATTCTCTCCCAGTCTTGGTGCGTGGGTTTCCAACAGACACAGCGGCTTTGCCGAAGTGGGCCCTGTCTGCGGGCCTCTGCAGGCACTGAGGGAAGTAAGACCAGGTCAAAAACTCAAAATAACAAAGGAATGTTTATTGTAATTTAAAGACTTTGAAAGGATTGTACTGTTGTTTGGTTTCTAAGCAAGAAATAAGAAATTTATTGCTTAGGGTAATTTAAAATCTCACGGAAGGATGAAGGCAGATGAAGTTACAGCTTCTTTGCTCCCTGCGTGCCACATATTTAATGAAGTTATGAGAAAGTTAGAGGTTCTAGCGAGCAGTCACATCACTGGCCCCCTTGCAGAAACCACGGGTAGTCCTGCCAAAATCGGAGCCACAACTTGGCCCTGCCAAGCCCGTGACAGACCCTGTGCCAAGTCCCAGCAAACCTTTTGCAGGCTCTCTCAGCCCTGAGTGTGGCTTGCCCAGTCTTGCAGATGTTCCCGTCAGCCACACAAGGGGAGGGCCCAGGCGACCAACTCCCCCGAGTGAACACATTTTGAACATGGAACGAAATTGGGCAGTGTCCTTCAGCAGCACTGCACATGTGCAGCACAGATGTCTGTACAACAAAATGGCGGCGCCCTTCAAAGACCTTTCATACAACAGCAGGGCTCCTTCTTGTTCTTTTCCGTACAACAAAATGCTAGTGTCCTATCTGGAGCATGCGCATTACTGCTGACATCATTTTGTGACCATCAAGGCTTGCAACCTCCAAGTACAGTGCCACCTCTGGCCACTTCTATTCTTGCAAGGAACGGGGTGGGAGAAGAACAGAACAGAAAGTTATACACAAATATAAGGAATACGACAGCGAGGAAATGATTCTATCTTGGCAAAAGGGACAGATTTGCATGATGCAGGCTCACTGATTCCAGAAACAGACCCCTCAAATTTTAAAGCACGAGATACTTCGGGAAACAGTTTAAAATCAATTAATTGGGCTGAAGTGAGGCGAAAAAGGATTAAAGAGATTTTGACATTGTAAATTAACAGCTCTTAATTGTGCCTTGTTGGGGAGCTCAAAAAAGGGCCCTTGCCTTCTCCTCCGCGGTGGCCAGGGATACAGAGACCCCAGAGCAGGGACAGAGCGGCTCCACCGTTGTTGCTGCCACTGTGCCTGTGGGCCGCACTGCCCCGCCAGCCGAGCCTGGCCCGGCCCCTGCCTGACATCCCTCCCAAGCCGGCCCGGCCATAGGGAATGCAGCCACCGCCAAGAGGAACGTGATTGACCACACATAACCTACAAATTGACATAGCAGAACAGGAGGATTGCAAACACAATGCAGCTCTTCCAATTCATGGTCTGACATACCTGTAACTGCAAAGTGAATATAAAATTGCAGTTACAGGGCCAGAAAGGAAAATGGTAGCAATTCATTCCCTTGTAGTGCAAAAACCTATCACTACTGTGAGGAAGAGGTGCTATCACAATGAATAGTAAGAATAGAAGTAAATTTTTAATCGGAGTCATGGATGCATTTACCACTCTAAAACTAGCTTGGAAGACAAATAATCCTATTTAGGCAGATCCAGGTGTAATAAATGACACAGGGACTCAGATGGAACAAAAAAAGGCACCTAATTTATTGGTGAAACCACCGAGAACAGGAGCCCAAGATAAGCCCAGGCGCCACTCAACAAGCCAGAAAACAATAACAAGTAACAGTGCAAAAACACCGGGTGCTCCTTAGGACACGAAGCTCCACCAGAGAACACCCAGCAAAGTCCCACAGTCTCTTTTATACTCTCGTGCTGTCACTCGGTGCGCTTAGGATCCCCTCTCCGATTGGTTCCTTCTCTGAGGTTTGATTGGCCTTTAGCAAGGACCATCCTCGACCAATCATTTGGTTGGTCCATTGTGTCCACCAATCCGGAGTCAGAGTGCTGATGCTGCTTACTTGATGTCCACGGAGTCATCAATTCCCTTAGAACTATCCCACAACCTTCAATGCATAACCCTCAGAGACACCAGTTACCTACATCAATTACAACCTTTAAGACATAAACTCCTGGAAACATATTTATTTACTTATAACAAATTCCCCCCTCTAAAACTTTGATTGGGCTTTTGCCCACATTGACCACTTAATATTGAACTGTCTCTACATTAAACTTTTTTCATAAACTCAGTATATCTTTTGAATCTTCTGGTATTTCTCGTGCACTTCCTTTGCTGTTTCAGGGCTCTCTTCTGGCTGGTCTTGCTTCATCAGTCTGATCTTTTCGATTTTCTCTTCACTCAGATTTTCAATAGAGTTTTGTACAATACTCATAACCATTCTAATTAAATGGGATAATACATGGAAGAAAAAAAATACTGATTAGTGCACCTCCAGCAAGTAATAAAACCTTTTTCCACTATTCTCCTTTCAATAACTCATCCCACCAACCACTTTTGAGTATGGGCTTCCATCTTTGGACTGGGACATGGGCTAGTTTTCTAATGTTAGTTGTGATATTTTTAATAGCATCACTGTGATCATCGATTTCAACAAAACACTCAGAGGAACTGAATTTTCCGCACACCCCCCCTTCTTCTGCCAGCAAATAGTCTAATGCAAATCAATTCTGATAAATCATGGTTCTCATTTGCCTTGATTGGGCAGAAAGCAGATCAATAGCCAGACTTGACTGTTTGGTTATAATTTCTACTAATGCTTGTAACCGAATGATTTGTTTTAGTATCTAGATTGGCGTCTGGTATCCCCATGACCCATCCTGGGCCCAGATGGCAGGGCCATAAGTGGCTATGATCTTTTTGGGAGGCCAGTATTCCTCGCCCCATTTTTGTGTACCCCTTATCTGTACCTCTCTTCTCTTTATTATAGTTCATCATACAGAGGTACTTGCTCTGAAGGTGTTGTCCTTCAGTCCTGGGAGCAGGAAAAAGGGTGGTCGTATAGCTCCTAACGTACAGCTTCCAGCTCAATTTTTCGGCAGCATGATATATGCAGTTTTTCCACATAACCAAAAGAGACTTTTTGGGGCCTTCCAAAATCTGGGGGATTGCACCTCATTTATTCCCTCCCTCTCCTACAATTTTGAAAGAGTTGGCTCATCTTTGAAGGGATTGGATTTTTCAGTAATACACTCATACAATTTTTCTTTTTCAATATAGGAAAAATCTTACTTTTGCTTTCTAGCCCAATACAAATGTGAATTTCGGGGAATCCACCAGTGGTGTGTCTGGTTGGTCACATAATACCTTTTACATGGGAGCTCTCCTACAGGAATGGTAAAGTGGGATCCTCTTCGCCACAAAGACTCTTACCCAATTACCCATGATGTTGGACTCCATATTTCTTCTTCAAACCTTTTGTCAGGCCTGAGTTCCTCTTTTTCTAATATCTTCAGTATATTCTGCAGACTCAGAGGAATCCCCTCCCATGGCCAGATCTCTGCCATCCTGGTGTCTCCACAAATCCAGCAGTTAGTAATACTGAACTCATGACTCATTTTTTCCACAAGGTCTAAAACCAAATTTTTCCCCCTAAACATTTGAAGTTCGGGTCACGTTTTAATTATCCCCTTTACTTCTTTTTCCTTAATTAAATCTGGTTCATAGACTTTTCTTTCTGCCCCATCTGGTTCAGGCTTTTTGTCAGTACAGATCCATTTTTCTTTCATAGGGCATTCTCCCAAAAATTTCTGCTTAAAGTTTCCTACATTCTCGAAAAGCCAATATATTTTGCCATCTTCTATCCTTTTAACTCCCTCAGCTTTTCTTCATCCTCTTCACTCCATCTCACAGGTTCACTCTACCAGCTTTTCGTACAAGAATTTTACCAATTGGGTGTGCCTATCCATCCACATTTTACACTATCCAATTAAACCCAATAGTTATCTTACATCTCTTTTTGTTTTAGGTGCTGGTAATGACAGGATGCCTTGTACCCAATTTGCATCTAATTTCTTGTAACCCTTCTCAATTTAATATCTCAGATATCTGACTTCAGGTTCTATGAATTGCAACTTCTTTTTAGATACTTTTAACCCCTTCTCACCTAGAAAATTTAGTGGTTTGACTGTTGTCTTTTTAAGTTCTTCCTCTAGTTCTCCTGAGACCAATAAATCATCCACATACTGTAGAATGTGGACTTCTCAATTCAGGGTGAATTGCTGCATTATCTCTTCTAGTGCCTGACTGAATAGGTTGGGTGATTCAGTAAACCCTTGTAAAAGTCAGGTCCACTGTAACTGCTGTTTCCTCCCCTTGTTTTCATCATGTCACTCAAAGGCAAAATAAATTCTGCTTTCTTTTTCAAGGGGGCAAGCCCAAAAAGCATCTTTTAGGTCGACGACACTGAACCATGCATGGTCCGATGGTACCCTGCTCAACAAGGTATAAGGATTGGTCACTACTGGATAGCGAGTAATGGCCTGTTTATTCACCTCTCTCAGATCTTGTACTAAACTATAGGTACCACCTAGTTTCTTTACTGGTAGGATCGGTGTATTGTGAGGTGACACGCATAGTTCTAAAATCCCATGTTTTATTAATTCTTTAAGCACTGGACTTAACCCTTGTTTCTCCTCTACTGAGATGGGATATTGCTTTCTTCTAATTGGAGGTATATTTGGTTTCATTTTAACTTCTATTGGGGGAATATCCAATAATGCCTGACCTCCTCCCTCTGGCCACACTCTCTCATCTATTCCTCTCTCATATTCCTGTTTCAAAACCATCATTTTCACCACCATCCAGCCTTCTTCTGGCACTACAGCGATGTTTAACTGTACTTGCAAATCTCGTCCTAGAAGATTACTATCTAAATTTGGCATGTATAACATATCCACATACCCTTCCCTAAAGTTTCCTCTTACTTGAACCTGTTCTATGATCAATACCTCAAATGGATTAATTTCAGCGCCCTCAACTTTACACTTCCTGTCACTTACATTAAAACCTCCAGGGAGCTTCAAAACACTTGATTTGTCAGCTCCAGTATCAACCAGGAATTCATATTCTTCGCTCTGGAGGCCAATTTCTAATTTTACCAGGGGCCCTGTTTGACGTTTCATTCCATCCCCCAGAGGGTAGAGCCCCTGACACCCCTAGTCATCATCTCCTCTATCTCCTCTAAGGATCCGTTTCAAAGTGCCTTGTTTTCTCGCAATGGCTTCATCTCGCTGCTTCTTTTTACAAAACCTCTGTATGTGTCCTTTTCCTTAGCAGTAATAACAGGTTATGTCTGCCCATGTTGACTTTTTCTCTTTGTCTAATTCTCTGCTTCTTTCTGCTTCCCCTTTTGGTCCATCCCCTTTTAGTTCATCCCCTCTTAGTTCATCCCCTCTTGGCTCATCTTTCCTATCTCCTACATTCTCTCTAGCAACTGCTATCATCACCTTGGCCTTCGTCTTAGTTTTCTCTTCTTCTCTCCTCAAATATACCTTCTGTGCCTCCCTTAACAATTCATTAAGTCCTCTTCCATGCCAGTCCTCCAATTTTTCCAATTTTCTCCTGATATCTGCCCATGCTTGGGTGACAAATTGTACTTTCACTAGTACCTGCCCTTCCTGGCTTTCTGGATCCACACTAAAGTATAATTGGAAATTTCTTTTTAGTCTGTCTAACCATGCACTAGGTGACTCCCCTTTTTCCTGCTCACTGTCGAAAGCTAATTTAGCATTGCTTGTTCTTGGGACAGCCTCCTGTATTCCTCTTTTTATCAAAGATCTGTAATATCTCATGTTCCTCCTTCCAAGTTCATCATTGGGGTGCCATTCTGGTAGATCATACAGTAATTTGGTTTCCCCTCGTGGGCCAACTCAGTTTTCCCTTTCCGATATCCTCATCCCTGCTGCTCAGATTAATCAGATTTCTTCCGGGGAGAAGAGGATGTTCAATATTGAATTTAACTCTTCCCAAGTATAGACACTGAGGCCCAAGAACTGATCTAATTGGTATGAAATTCCGATGGGGTTTTCTAGTAGAGTTTTTCTTTCTTTTTTAAAATTCCTTACTTCTGATGGCATTAAGTGGTAGCTGCTTGTGATTTCTCATTTCTATATTTCTTAATTTCCAAGCACAAATTATTTTATACAGACATCACACATAACAAAGGGCAATGGCCCTGAGTAGAAGGAGGGCAGGTTTATATGGGATATTGGGAAGAAATTCTTCCCAGTGAGGGTAGTGAGGCCCTGGCACAGGTTACCCAGAGAAGCTGCAGACTCCCCACCTCTGAAGATGTATGGAGCAATCTGGTCCAGTGGAAAGTGTTCCTGCCCATGGCAGGAGATTGAAACTGAATGATCCTTAGGATTCCATTCAAGGCCGTGCTATGATCCTAGATTTGCCCCTCTTGCCTTCATTTAGCAGCAGGTTGACATGTTCCTTTTGCAGCCATTTCCTGCAAACACAGCAACTGAATTAACTTTGCTCTGAATGTTGCCTGCAGCCTACATCAGCTCCAGCTGAGCTTTGGCTTTCCCAAACACATGAATACACACTCAGGTCAGATTTCTGAATTCCTCCTCTGTAGCTTGTCCTCATTTCCAGCTACTGGTCATTGTGTTGTGGCTCATCCCTGTCATTTGTCCCTGAGGCAGCACAGCCCCCCTGCCCAGCACAGGCCTCACATCCCCCTCATCAGACATGGCACAGCACAGGGTGTGTTTTGGGTGGGCAAATGTTCCCCACCTCAGTGTCCACACCAGACCTCAGTGTCCGGCTCCAACACCCATGTCCCATGCCAGGGTTCACAGAGAGCCCTGCCCTGGGGTCTGCCCTGGGCTCTGCCACGGGCTGGGTGAGGAGGGAGCCGGGGCAGGGCTGATGCTGCCCCTACACTGGGGCTGAAATCAGCAGGAAGAAGGAGATAACCACAGAATAAATAAACCAATAAACTGTGGTGAATGCCCAGGTGTGCCAGTGGCTGATGGAAGAGGATGGAGGGATGTCAAAGCCCTGGGCCACCTTCTCACACTGGCCATGCCACCGAGGCCACAGACCAACCTCCTCAGTGCTGCACCTGCCTGTCTGAGATCCCTGCCAGGGGACTAGCACAACACTACACACCTGCTGGAATATGTCCTGGCCCTGCAGAGTCATACAGCTCAGCTAACATGGGTGGGTTTTATCTCCTGGGAACTTCCCTGTCTAGCCCAGCTCAGCCCAGCCCAACTCAGCCCAGCCCAGCTCAGCCCAGCCCAGCAACCCATTCTGGGTGGGCCCCATGGCAGTGCCTGTTCTGGGCTGCTCCAGCACTGAATGCACTCACCCCACAGCCCTGGCCCCTGGAAGGGCTCAGCTGATGCTGAGGGGCAAGAGAGGGAGGTCAGCCTCCACATCAGCCCCAGGGCTGGAGCTCCCCATGGCAGGGGAATTGGAGCTCAGTGACAGTGCAGAACTCCTGCTCCTGGCTACAGGAGATGCTCAGCACAGGCTGCCTCTCCCCACTCAGTGCCAGCCCCTCTCCCCAGGCCAGCACAAGCAGCCCTGGGCATGAGAGAGAGGGGCCTCACCAGAGGTGGTGCCTGCAGCAGCAGCTTCCTCTGCATTCCTCCCTGCAGGGACAGAAACACTCTCTTGCTCTTCTCCCTGGATATCCCTTTCCCCAGCTGGGTGTGCCCTGGCTAGCTGGGCTGGCTTGTCCTGCTGCCCCAGCCCTGCTCCCTACAGGGCCCTGAGCTGGCCCTGCTGCTCGGGACACACCAGTTTCTGCTGCTGACCATGGCCAGGGCTGCAGGGAAGCAGCAGCTCCAGGGGGAAGGTTGCAGAAAGGCTCTGGGCACTGAAGCTGAAAGGGGCACCCCAGGGTTCACAAATTCTCTGTGTGGGAGCTGAGCTGGTGACCCGTTGAGCTCTCCCAAGGGCTGGAGCTGCACATCCAGCTCCAGAGATGTGACAGATAAGAGCAGAGACAAAGAATTCCCGCTGGATTCTTTATTGTGTTTGCTTCTAGAGGTGACTTGCATCCATATGTAGAGAAGGTGTTTTGTGTCAGATAACACTGGCAGAATGATAGGAAAATTTTTTAGCTGAAAATAATATTCAATGCATAATGCACAATAAGAAAAAAAAGACAAGGGATCAGAAAAACAGCTGAGTTTTTCAGAAGATGAGAGACTCATTGATGTTCCAGGAATTAAACCTGTGCAAATACTTACCTCAGAGCTTTCTTGAGATGAGAAGTGACTACCAGAGGCCAAAGCCAGCCAGAGCTCTCTGTCCTGGCAGATTTTGTCTGGGAGAACCCTTGCAGATAGGGACTTTTTCAGGGGGAGTATCAATTTTGGCCATGGGCACCTGGAAAGACAGATGGTTCTTTTCCATCTTGTTCCTATGCCAAAACTTCACAGGCACAGTAAAAGTTAAATTAACCCTCCTAGTTCCAAGGCTAAGGCTCTGTGTGCCCAGGCAGAGGCAGGCAGGAGCAGAGCTGTCAGCAAAGGAAGGGCCCAGCCAGGTGGGGCAGCCAGAGGTGACAACAGTCTGCAGGGATAGAGGCACAGGGCATGGACACCGTAGGACAGCCTGGGCTGGACAGGGCACAGGGATGGGCAGCAGTTGCTAGGCCCTGACACAGCCAACTCCTGCAACACTTTGGCCATGGCTGCTGGCCCTGGGCCTGAGCCATGAGGAGGAGACAAGTGACCCTGGCAGCTCTGGGGCCTCATTGCCTCCTTGTCCCTGCTCAGCAGCCTGGCAGGGGCCGCCCCATGGTCCTGCCCTTGGCATTGCACATCCCCACATCCCAGTGGCCTGGGAAGAGCCCTGAGCACTGAGGGAGGGACAGGATGTGCCTTGCCAGAGGCTGAGGCTCAGGCCTTGGCCCTTTGCATTCCTGAAATTCATCCAGGTTTGATCAGCATCAGAGACACTTTTGCCTTGTTTGTCTCCACTTGTCATCACTGCCTGCAGTGTTCTTCTCTAACTGGAACCTGGGGACACTTTCTCAGTCATGTCCCTCAGTGGGATTTATTAAAACTTCAATAAACTTCAGTGTTTCAATTTAACTTTGAGTCCTTGAGAAAGTTTTTGAACACACCCTCAGGGACTGAGTCTGATGGAAACAACACCAAGTCCACGAGAGGCTCATTCAAGTCCTTGTGCTGTGTCTGCGCTGCTGAGCTGGGCCGGGCTCCTGGCACAGAGGCAGCTCCTGGCAACAAAGAAAACTTTCAGAAAGACATTTCTTCTGAGGAGAAATCCTCCTTCAGATGGGGCATCTGTGTTATTTGAAATGTAGACTCAGATGAAAGTTTACAGTGGCATAACAACCTTTTCTCTTCCTTTCTCCTTAATTGTTAACCCTCTGTTTTTTCCTTGCTTTGGTTTAGTTTTGCTCTTAACAGTATAGAACATCATTCTCTTACATGGAATATCAACTTCTGCCCTTCTGCCTATTTATATCTTTGCCTATGGAACTTATGCCTGTGGAATAGAAACTTTTTAATATAATACATATGTTTCATCAGCAAATAAACACATTGAACTGAGTAAGTGTCCCCCAGACCCTCCAGGATCCTTAACTGTCTCCTCAGCGTCCATTCGGGAAATCCCAAAAGCGTCTCCACATCCCTTGAATGCTCCAACCCCACAGATTCCCGTTATGGGCACCTCAAGGAATTCATCTCCAATCATCCCCTGCGGCCTCAGAGCTCCTCATAACACAGTTCTGTGCCTAAAAGAGCACCCCAAGCTCCCCCCAAGTTCTCCCGAGCCGTACACGTTCCCCCGAGGACCTCAAATCGCGGCTCGGACACAAAAGTGCCCCCCACGTGCCTTCCCGGACCTCCAAACTCCAGGTTCGAGCAACTTCCGGCACTACAGCTCCCAGCATGCTCCGCGGCGAACAAGAGAGCGCTATTCCAGCTGTGACTACATCTCCCGTCATGCCCCACCGAGAGCCATTTGAGCTGCACCTCGAACTCCCGTGATGCTCCGCGGCCCCGTTCAACCCTGTCATACCCGCGCCTACAACTCCCATCATCCCCCGCGCCCCAGAGAGTCCCCCTCAGAGCCCCTCCCCCAAGTGCCCGCCCGGACGCCGAAGGGCCCCAGATTCCCCTCCCGGATCTCCAAGTGCCCGCCCGGACCCTCAAGTGTCCTCCAGACCCTCAAATTCCCTCCAAATTCCCTTCCCAGACCCAAAACTGCCCCAAATGTGCCCCAGAAATGTCTCCATGGACCCCCAAGTGCCCCCTTTTACCCTGTCTGAGAAAACGCTAAAAAAAGATGACAAAAGGACTAAAAATAGAGCAAATCAGCATGAAGAGTCAGAAATCAATACCAATAGCAATCAATGAATTAATGAAGGGAATTGTGTTACTGAGAACCAATGACCAATAATTTTTCTGGTTGACAAAAAATGTATCATTTTTGTTTACTAATGTAAAAATTAGGTAATAAGGATATAATTTTTTACATATTAGAAAGTATTATATTATTTTAAATAAAAATTATTTATAAAGAAAATTAATACTTTAAAAATTATTTCAGATGTCAGTCCTTGAGGGGTGATGTCAGATGTGGCTGGGGTGAAGGCAGGTTGTCCAAAGAAAGCCAGCCTGCAAGGGGCTCATTTTTTTCCATGCCCAGACCTCCTAAGAAGACATTCAGCATTAAGGTCACTTGGAGAATGCTTCTGTCAGCTCTTCTAAAAACTGAAAATTCAAAAAATGTGCCCTTGATTAGAAAAAAAAGTCAGATAGTGCATTTGAATTCTTCCTCCTTAACAGAACTCCAAACTGACTCCAAGCAGATGCACAAGCCCTGAAGACTCAAAGACAATTGAATGAAGACAAAGAGCTCCTGGGGGCTTTTTGTATTTTAAGCTGCCCCACGGTGGATTTGGGACCTCATGGAAACAAGAGGCTATTGTGAGCCACCGGGGCTGAAACACCCCAGAACACTGAAATAATGGGGGCAACCAACATTCCTTTACTCAAATTTGGTGCACAGGAGAGATGCCAACCAGATATTCTCAGGATGAACAGATGCACAGCAAAGGGACCCTCAAGGGTCATCAAGTCCAACTCTTAAGTGAATGGCCCATAGAGGGATTGAACCCACAACCTCAGTGATATTAGCACCATGCTTTAACCAACTGAGCTAAGTGGTCAAAAAGACACACAGCTTTAGTGGTAAAATACAGAAAATCAAGGAACTTTGCCAAAGTGTTTATTAAAACATCCAATTCAACATAAAACTCCTGTCGTAGCAGTAGCTCCATTTACTCAGCCCATTTGCCCTGGAAACATTCACAGAATCACAGAATCACTGAACAACTGGGTTTAGAAGAGACCTCCAAGATCATCGAGTCCAACCCATGTCCCAACACCTCAACTAAACCATGGCACTGAGTGCCACATCCAGTCTTTTTTTAAACACATCCAGGGATGGTGATGCTACCACCTCCCCAGGCAGACTATTCCAGTACTTTATCACCCTTGCCATAAAAAACATTTCCTAATATCTAACCTATATTTCCCTTTGCACAGCTTAAGACTGCGTCCTCTCATTCTGTCAGTTGCTGCCTGGACAAAGAGACCAACCCCTACCTGACCACAGCCACCCTTCAGGACACTGTAGAGAGTGATAAGGTCACCTCTGAGTCTCCTTTTCTTTGGGCTAAAGAACCCCAGCTCCTTCAGTTGTTCCTCACAGGAGTTGCGTTCCAAGTCCATCACCAGCCTCGTTGCCTCCTCTGGACATGTTTAAGTGTCTCAATGTCCTTCCTAAACTGAGGGCCCAGGACTGGACACAGCACTCGAGGTGCAGCCTCACCAGTGCCAAGTGCAGGGGAAGAATGACCTCCCTGCTCCTGCTGGCCACACCATTCCTGATCCAAGCCAGGTGCCATTGGCCTTCTTGGCCACCTGGGCACACTGCAGGCTCATGTTCAGTTGGCTGTCGAGCAGTACCCCCAGGTCCCTTTTCTGCCTGGGCACTGTCCAGCCACACCGTCCACAGCCCAGAGCACTGCAGGGGTTATTGTGGCCAAAATGCAGGACTCAGTACTTGGACTTCTTAAACTTCAGCTTGTTGCACTCTGCCCACCAATCCAACCATTCCAGGTCTCTCTGCAGAGCCCTCCCAACAGATGAACAAATGTTCCCAGTTTCGTGTCATCTGCAAATTTACTAATGAAAGACTCAGTGCCCTCATCCATATCGTCAATACAAATATTGAACAGAGCTGGCCCCAGCATGGACCCCTGAGGAACACCACTGGTGACGGTCCCCAGCTGGATGCAGCACCATTCCCCACCACTCTCTGGGCCTGGCTATGCAGCCAGTTCTGAACCCAGCAAAGAGTGCTCCTGTCCAAGCCCCGGGCTGCCAGCTTTTCCAGGAATGTGCTGTGGGAGACAGTGCCAAAGGCCTTGCTGAAGTCCAAACAGACAACATCCACCACATCCACCATGCAGGTCACCTGGTCATCAAAGGAGACCACGTTGGTCAAACACAACCCACTCCTCCTAAACCCATGCTGGCTGGGTCTGACACCCTGGCCATCCTGTAGGTGCTGTGTGATGATGCTCAATATAAACTGCTCCATTACCTTTATTGGGTACTGAGGTCAGGCTAACTGGGCTATAATTACCAGGATCCTCCTTCCCAGCCTTCTTGTGAATGGGTGTCACACTGGCCAGCTTCCAGTCACCTGGAACCTCACCAGTGAGCCAGGGCTGTTGGTAAATGATGGAGAGCGCCTTTGCAAGCCCATCTGCCAGCTCCCTCCTCACCCTGAGGCAGATCCCATCTGGGCCCACAGATTTACAAACATCCAAGCGGCTCCGCAGTTCTCTGACTGCCTCCTCCTGGATAACAGGGGCACCATTCTGCTCCCTGACACCACCTACCAGCCCAGGAGGGCAGTTGTCTCTGAGGACAAGTCATTTTCCCACTAGAGACTGAGGCAAAGAAGGCCTTTAGGACTTCTGCCTTCTCCTCATCTGCAGTTACTAAGTTCCCTCCCATATCTACTAGAGAACAAAGGTTGGTCTTCTTCTTCCTATGGCAGTTAATATATTTGAAAAATTGTTTTTATTATCCTTTACAAAATGGCCAAATTAAGTCTGATTTGAGCTTTGGACACCCTAACTGTTTTCCTATGTGCCCTAGCAATCTCCTTTAATATATCTTGACCTGACCCACCTTCCAAAGACGATACATCCTCTTTTTATTCCTAAGTTTATTCAAAACCTTCTTGCCCATCCAGGTGGGATGTTTGCTTTGTCACCTCATCTTTCAGCACACAGGGACAGTCTGTTCCTCTGCCCTCCAGATGTCTGCTTTGAAGCATACCCACCTTTCCTGGACTCCTTTGTTTTTAAGGGCTGCTTCCCAAGGAACTCTCTGAATAAGTCCCCTAAATAGGCCAAAGTCTGCTGACTGGAAGTCCAAAGTAAAATGGACTAATTGATGTTCCTCCTGATTTTAACAAATATTCAGAACTCTATAATTTCATGATCATTGTGCCCCAAGCAGCCTCCAACCACCACATCTCCCACCAGCCTTTCTCTATTTGCAAACAACAGGTCCAACACAGGCCCTCCCCTGGTGGGCTCACTCACCGGATGGGACAAAAAGTTGTCCTCCATACACTCCAAAACCTTCCTGGACTGCCTCTTTTCTGCTGTATTAAGTTCCCAGCAGATGGCTGACAGATTAAAGTCACCTACAGGAACAAGGGCTGGTGATCCTGAGACATTCTCCAGCTGCTTATAGAATAAGTTGTCCAGCTCTTCTTCCTGCTTGGGTGGACAAGAACAGACTCCCAAGTAGGTACCCCTGGTACCCCGTCCTGTTTTCTTAGGTAGAACAGAAACAATGAAAACCTTAGCAATGGCACAATTCCCCAGCCCACAAGGAAAAGAAGGGACAAGCTTTCAAGTTCTTAAGATATTTGTCCTGCTTTACTGCAATACTCCTGCTGCAGGGACGGTGTAGAAAGCAAAGGGAAGCTACAGTTGGTGCCACATCTTGTGACAGAAGCTGCACCTCATTCTCCAGGAAGGGTTCTTGGAAAGAGCAGACAGGACTGGAAAGACTCTGGGAAAACTGAAACAGCTCTTAAGCAATTAAACTAAAATACAAAGAACAATCCAAGATATTCTTCTGTATTTAGTTTTATGCTCCCCTTTTCTATCTTCAACTACAACTCCTGGCTGCTAGAGACATGGAGAAAGAGCAAGAGTGGCAGAATATGTTCCAAAGCAGCTGGAGCTACCACGGGCTCCGGACAGGCTTCTTTTCACTTGGAGAACACAGAAAACACACCAAGGTGCTGCTGCAAGCAAAGCTACAGAACCCCCCCTGAGAGGCCCCAAGCTCTGTGAGCAGAGTTGCTTTTCTCGGCAAAAGAGAGCTTGCAGGTGCTGTTATGACTGCCATGGAAATGAAGCAGGGAGACAGCAGAAACTGACTTGTGGTGTCTAGAGACATGAAAAACAAGCCAGTGTGGCAGAATGTGTTCCAAAGCAGCTGGAGCTACCACGGGCTCCGGACAGGCTTCTTTTCACTTGGAGAACACAGAAAACACACCAAGGTGCTGCTGCAAGCAAAGCTACAGAACCCCCCCTGAGAAGCCCCAACCTCTGTGTGAAGAGTTGCTTTTCTTGGCAAAAGAGAGCTTCCAGCTACTGTTATGTCTCCCATGGAAAAGAAGCCCGGAGGCACCAGAAACTGACTTGTTCTGTCTACAGACATGAAAAACAAAGCAGTGTGGCAGAATGTGTTCCAAAGCAGCTGGAGCTACCACGGGCTCCGGACAGGCTTATTTTCACTTGGAGAACACAGAAAACACACCAAGGTGCTGCTGCAAGCAAAGTTACAGAGGTTTCCCAGAGTGTTGCTTTTCTCAAGAAAAGAGCGCTTTACAGCGCTTTCTGGCTGCTAGAGACATGCAGAAAGAGCAAGTGTGGCAGAATGTGTTCCAAAGCAGCTGGAGCTACCACGGGCTCCGGACAGGCTTCTTTTCACTTGGAGAACACAGAAAACACACCAAGGTGCTGCTGCAAGCAAAGTTACAGAGGTTTCCCAGAGTGTTGCTTTTCTCGAGAAAAGAGCGCTTTACAGCGCTTTCTGGCTGCTAGAGACATGCAGAAAGAGCAAGTGTGGCAGAATGTGTTCCAAAGCAGCTGGAGCTACCACGGGCTCCGGACAGGCTTATTTTCACTTGGAGAACACAGAAAACACACCAAGGTGCTGCTGCAAGCAAAGTTACAGAGGTTTCCCAGAGTGTTGCTTTTCTCGAGAAAAGAGCGCTTTACAGCGCTTTCTGGCTGCTAGAGACATGCAGAAAGAGCAAGTGTGGCAGAATGTGTTCCAAAGCAGCTGGAGCTACCACGGGCTCCGGACAGGCTTCTTTTCACTTGGAGAACACAGAAAACACACCAAGGTGCTGCTGCAAGCAAAGTTACAGAGGTTTCCCAGAGTGTTGCTTTTCTCGAGAAAAGAGCGCTTTACAGCGCTTTCTGGCTGCTAGAGACATGCAGAAAGAGCAAGTGTGGCAGAATGTGTTCCAAAGCAGCTGGAGCTACCACGGGCTCCGGACAGGCTTCTTTTCACTTGGAGAACACAGAAAACACACCAAGGTGCTGCTGCAAGCAAAGTTACAGAGGTTTCCCAGAGTGTTGCTTTTCTCGAGAAAAGAGCGCTTTACAGCGCTTTCTGGCTGCTAGAGACATGCAGAAAGAGCAAGTGTGGCAGAATGTGTTCCAAAGCAGCTGGAGCTACCACGGGCTCCGGACAGGCTTCTTTTCACTTGGAGAACACAGAAAACACACCAAGGTGCTGCTGCAAGCAAAGTTACAGAGGTTTCCCAGAGTGTTGCTTTTCTCGAGAAAAGAGCGCTTTACAGCGCTTTCTGGCTGCTAGAGACATGCAGAAAGAGCAAGTGTGGCAGAATGTGTTCCAAAGCAGCTGGAGCTACCACGGGCTCCGGACAGGCTTCTTTTCACTTGGAGAACACAGAAAACACACCAAGGTGCTGCTGCAAGCAAAGTTACAGAGGTTTCCCAGAGTGTTGCTTTTCTCGAGAAAAGAGCGCTTTACAGCGCTTTCTGGCTGCTAGAGACATGCAGAAAGAGCAAGTGTGGCAGAATGTGTTCCAAAGCAGCTGGAGCTACCACGGGCTCCGGACAGGCTTATTTTCGCTTGGAGAACACAGAAAACACACCAAGGTGCTGCTGCAAGCAAAGTTACAGAGGTTTCCCAGAGTGTTGCTTTTCTCGAGAAAAGAGCGCTTTACAGCGCTTTCTGGCTGCTAGAGACATGCAGAAAGAGCAAGTGTGGCAGAATGTGTTCCAAAGCAGCTGGAGCTACCACGGGCTCCGGACAGGCTTCTTTTCACTTGGAGAACACAGAAAACACACCAAGGTGCTGCTGCAAGCAAAGTTACAGAGGTTTCCCAGAGTGTTGCTTTTCTCGAGAAAAGAGCGCTTTACAGCGCTTTCTGGCTGCTAGAGACATGCAGAAAGAGCAAGTGTGGCAGAATGTGTTCCAAAGCAGCTGGAGCTACCACGGGCTCCGGACAGGCTTCTTTTCACTTGGAGAACACAGAAAACACACCAAGGTGCTGCTGCAAGCAAAGTTACAGAGGTTTCCCAGAGTGTTGCTTTTCTCGAGAAAAGAGCGCTTTACAGCGCTTTCTGGCTGCTAGAGACATGCAGAAAGAGCAAGTGTGGCAGAATGTGTTCCAAAGCAGCTGGAGCTACCACGGGCTCCGGACAGGCTTCTTTTCACTTGGAGAACACAGAAAACACACCAAGGTGCTGCTGCAAGCAAAGTTACAGAGGTTTCCCAGAGTGTTGCTTTTCTCGAGAAAAGAGCGCTTTACAGCGCTTTCTGGCTGCTAGAGACATGCAGAAAGAGCAAGTGTGGCAGAATGTGTTCCAAAGCAGCTGGAGCTACCACGGGCTCCGGACAGGCTTCTTTTCACTTGGAGAACACAGAAAACACACCAAGGTGCTGCTGCAAGCAAAGTTACAGAGGTTTCCCAGAGTGTTGCTTTTCTCGAGAAAAGAGCGCTTTACAGCGCTTTCTGGCTGCTAGAGACATGCAGAAAGAGCAAGTGTGGCAGAATGTGTTCCAAAGCAGCTGGAGCTACCACGGGCTCCGGACAGGCTTCTTTTCACTTGGAGAACACAGAAAACACACCAAGGTGCTGCTGCAAGCAAAGTTACAGAGGTTTCCCAGAGTGTTGCTTTTCTCGAGAAAAGAGCGCTTTACAGCGCTTTCTGGCTGCTAGAGACATGCAGAAAGAGCAAGTGTGGCAGAATGTGTTCCAAAGCAGCTGGAGCTACCACGGGCTCCGGACAGGCTTATTTTCACTTGGAGAACACAGAAAACACACCAAGGTGCTGCTGCAAGCAAAGTTACAGAGGTTTCCCAGAGTGTTGCTTTTCTCGAGAAAAGAGCGCTTTACAGCGCTTTCTGGCTGCTAGAGACATGCAGAAAGAGCAAGTGTGGCAGAATGTGTTCCAAAGCAGCTGGAGCTACCACGGGCTCCGGACAGGCTTATTTTCACTTGGAGAACACAGAAAACACACCAAGGTGCTGCTGCAAGCAAAGTTACAGAGGTTTCCCAGAGTGTTGCTTTTCTCGAGAAAAGAGCGCTTTACAGCGCTTTCTGGCTGCTAGAGACATGCAGAAAGAGCAAGTGTGGCAGAATGTGTTCCAAAGCAGCTGGAGCTACCACGGGCTCCGGACAGGCTTATTTTCGCTTGGAGAACACAGAAAACACACCAAGGTGCTGCTGCAAGCAAAGTTACAGAGGTTTCCCAGAGTGTTGCTTTTCTCGAGAAAAGAGCGCTTTACAGCGCTTTCTGGCTGCTAGAGACATGCAGAAAGAGCAAGTGTGGCAGAATGTGTTCCAAAGCAGCTGGAGCTACCACGGGCTCCGGACAGGCTTATTTTCGCTTGGAGAACACAGAAAACACACCAAGGTGCTGCTGCAAGCAAAGTTACAGAGGTTTCCCAGAGTGTTGCTTTTCTCGAGAAAAGAGCGCTTTACAGCGCTTTCTGGCTGCTAGAGACATGCAGAAAGAGCAAGTGTGGCAGAATGTGTTCCAAAGCAGCTGGAGCTACCACGGGCTCCGGACAGGCTTATTTTCACTTGGAGAACACAGAAAACACACCAAGGTGCTGCTGCAAGCAAAGTTACAGAGGTTTCCCAGAGTGTTGCTTTTCTCGAGAAAAGAGCGCTTTACAGCGCTTTCTGGCTGCTAGAGACATGCAGAAAGAGCAAGTGTGGCAGAATGTGTTCCAAAGCAGCTGGAGCTACCACGGGCTCCGGACAGGCTTCTTTTCACTTGGAGAACACAGAAAACACACCAAGGTGCTGCTGCAAGCAAAGTTACAGAGGTTTCCCAGAGTGTTGCTTTTCTCGAGAAAAGAGCGCTTTACAGCGCTTTCTGGCTGCTAGAGACATGCAGAAAGAGCAAGTGTGGCAGAATGTGTTCCAAAGCAGCTGGAGCTACCACGGGCTCCGGACAGGCTTCTTTTCACTTGGAGAACACAGAAAACACACCAAGGTGCTGCTGCAAGCAAAGTTACAGAGGGTTTTCCCCTGAGTGTTGCTTTTCTCGAGAAAAGAGCGCTTTACAGCGCTTTCTGGCTGCTAGAGACATGCAGAAAGAGCAAGTGTGGCAGAATGTGTTCCAAAGCAGCTGGAGCTACCACGGGCTCCGGACAGGCTTATTTTCACTTGGAGAACACAGAAAACACACCAAGGTGCTGCTGCAAGCAAAGTTACAGAGGTTTCCCAGAGTGTTGCTTTTCTCGAGAAAAGAGCGCTTTACAGCGCTTTCTGGCTGCTAGAGACATGCAGAAAGAGCAAGTGTGGCAGAATGTGTTCCAAAGCAGCTGGAGCTACCACGGGCTCCGGACAGGCTTATTTTCACTTGGAGAACACAGAAAACACACCAAGGTGCTGCTGCAAGCAAAGTTACAGAGGTTTCCCAGAGTGTTGCTTTTCTCGAGAAAAGAGCGCTTTACAGCGCTTTCTGGCTGCTAGAGACATGCAGAAAGAGCAAGTGTGGCAGAATGTGTTCCAAAGCAGCTGGAGCTACCACGGGCTCCGGACAGGCTTATTTTCACTTGGAGAACACAGAAAACACACCAAGGTGCTGCTGCAAGCAAAGTTACAGAGGTTTCCCAGAGTGTTGCTTTTCTCGAGAAAAGAGCGCTTTACAGCGCTTTCTGGCTGCTAGAGACATGCAGAAAGAGCAAGTGTGGCAGAATGTGTTCCAAAGCAGCTGGAGCTACCACGGGCTCCGGACAGGCTTCTTTTCACTTGGAGAACACAGAAAACACACCAAGGTGCTGCTGCAAGCAAAGTTACAGAGGTTTCCCAGAGTGTTGCTTTTCTCGAGAAAAGAGCGCTTTACAGCGCTTTCTGGCTGCTAGAGACATGCAGAAAGAGCAAGTGTGGCAGAATGTGTTCCAAAGCAGCTGGAGCTACCACGGGCTCCGGACAGGCTTCTTTTCACTTGGAGAACACAGAAAACACACCAAGGTGCTGCTGCAAGCAAAGTTACAGAGGTTTCCAGAGTGTTGCTTTTCTCGAGAAAAGAGCGCTTTACAGCGCTTTCTGGCTGCTAGAGACATGCAGAAAGAGCAAGTGTGGCAGAATGTGTTCCAAAGCAGCTGGAGCTACCACGGGCTCCGGACAGGCTTATTTTCACTTGGAGAACACAGAAAACACACCAAGGTGCTGCTGCAAGCAAAGTTACAGAGGTTTCCCAGAGTGTTGCTTTTCTCGAGAAAAGAGCGCTTTACAGCGCTTTCTGGCTGCTAGAGACATGCAGAAAGAGCAAGTGTGGCAGAATGTGTTCCAAAGCAGCTGGAGCTACCACGGGCTCCGGACAGGCTTCTTTTCACTTGGAGAACACAGAAAACACACCAAGGTGCTGCTGCAAGCAAAGTTACAGAGGTTTCCCAGAGTGTTGCTTTTCTCGAGAAAAGAGCGCTTTACAGCGCTTTCTGGCTGCTAGAGACATGCAGAAAGAGCAAGTGTGGCAGAATGTGTTCCAAAGCAGCTGGAGCTACCACGGGCTCCGGACAGGCTTCTTTTCACTTGGAGAACACAGAAAACACACCAAGGTGCTGCTGCAAGCAAAGTTACAGAGGTTTCCCAGAGTGTTGCTTTTCTCGAGAAAAGAGCGCTTTACAGCGCTTTCTGGCTGCTAGAGACATGCAGAAAGAGCAAGTGTGGCAGAATGTGTTCCAAAGCAGCTGGAGCTACCACGGGCTCCGGACAGGCTTCTTTTCACTTGGAGAACACAGAAAACACACCAAGGTGCTGCTGCAAGCAAAGTTACAGAGGTTTCCCAGAGTGTTGCTTTTCTCGAGAAAAGAGCGCTTTACAGCGCTTTCTGGCTGCTAGAGACATGCAGAAAGAGCAAGTGTGGCAGAATGTGTTCCAAAGCAGCTGGAGCTACCACGGGCTCCGGACAGGCTTATTTTCGCTTGGAGAACACAGAAAACACACCAAGGTGCTGCTGCAAGCAAAGTTACAGAGGTTTCCCAGAGTGTTGCTTTTCTCGAGAAAAGAGCGCTTTACAGCGCTTTCTGGCTGCTAGAGACATGCAGAAAGAGCAAGTGTGGCAGAATGTGTTCCAAAGCAGCTGGAGCTACCACGGGCTCCGGACAGGCTTATTTTCGCTTGGAGAACACAGAAAACACACCAAGGTGCTGCTGCAAGCAAAGTTACAGAGGTTTCCCAGAGTGTTGCTTTTCTCGAGAAAAGAGCGCTTTACAGCGCTTTCTGGCTGCTAGAGACATGCAGAAAGAGCAAGTGTGGCAGAATGTGTTTCCAAAGCAGCTGGAGCTACCACGGGCTCCGGACAGGCTTCTTTTCACTTGGAGAACACAGAAAACACACCAAGGTGCTGCTGCAAGCAAAGTTACAGAGGTTTCCCAGAGTGTTGCTTTTCTCGAGAAAAGAGCGCTTTACAGCGCTTTCTGGCTGCTAGAGACATGCAGAAAGAGCAAGTGTGGCAGAATGTGTTCCAAAGCAGCTGGAGCTACCACGGGCTCCGGACAGGCTTCTTTTCACTTGGAGAACACAGAAAACACACCAAGGTGCTGCTGCAAGCAAAGTTACAGAGGTTTCCCAGAGTGTTGCTTTTCTCGAGAAAAGAGCGCTTTACAGCGCTTTCTGGCTGCTAGAGACATGCAGAAAGAGCAAGTGTGGCAGAATGTGTTCCAAAGCAGCTGGAGCTACCACGGGCTCCGGACAGGCTTCTTTTCACTTGGAGAACACAGAAAACACACCAAGGTGCTGCTGCAAGCAAAGTTACAGAGGTTTCCCAGAGTGTTGCTTTTCTCGAGAAAAGAGCGCTTTACAGCGCTTTCTGGCTGCTAGAGACATGCAGAAAGAGCAAGTGTGGCAGAATGTGTTCCAAAGCAGCTGGAGCTACCACGGGCTCCGGACAGGCTTCTTTTCACTTGGAGAACACAGAAAACACACCAAGGTGCTGCTGCAAGCAAAGTTACAGAGGTTTCCCAGAGTGTTGCTTTTCTCGAGAAAAGAGCGCTTTACAGCGCTTTCTGGCTGCTAGAGACATGCAGAAAGAGCAAGTGTGGCAGAATGTGTTCCAAAGCAGCTGGAGCTACCACGGGCTCCGGACAGGCTTCTTTTCACTTGGAGAACACAGAAAACACACCAAGGTGCTGCTGCAAGCAAAGTTACAGAGGTTTCCCAGAGTGTTGCTTTTCTCGAGAAAAGATACTCGACGCTTTACAGCGCTTTCTGGCTGCTAGAGACATGCAGAAAGAGCAAGTGTGGCAGAAATGTGTTCCAAAGCAGCTGGAGCTACCACGGGCTCCGGACAGGCTTCTTTTCACTTGGAGAACACAGAAAACACACCAAGGTGCTGCCTGCAAGCAAAGGTTACAGAGGTTTCCCAGAGTGTTGCTTTTCTCGAGAAAAGATACTCGACGCCAGCGCTTTCTGCTGCTATAGACATGCAGAAAGAGCAAGTTTGGCAGAATGTGGTTCAAAGCAGCTGGAGCTACCACGCTCGGACAGGGTTCTTTGCTCTTGGGAGAACACAGAAAACCCCCCCACCCACCCAAGGTGCTGCTGCAAGCAAAGGTTACAGAGTTTCCCAGAGTGTTGCTTTCTCGAGAAAAGCTGGCTGCTAGAGACATGCAGAAAGAGCAAGTGTGGCAGAATGTGTTCCAAAGCAGCTGGAGCTACCACGGGCTCCGGACAGGCTTCTTTTCACTTGGAGAACACAGAAAACACACCAAGGTGCTGCTGCAAGCAAAGTTACAGAGGTTTCCCAGAGTGTTGCTTTTCTCGAGAAAAGAGCGCTTTACAGCGCTTTCTGGCTGCTAGAGACATGCAGAAAGAGCAAGTGTGGCAGAATGTGTTCCAAAGCAGCTGGAGCTACCACGGGCTCCGGACAGGCTTCTTTTCACTTGGAGAACACAGAAAACACACCAAGGTGCTGCTGCAAGCAAAGTTACAGAGGTTTCCCAGAGTGTTGCTTTTCTCGAGAAAAGAGCGCTTTACAGCGCTTTCTGGCTGCTAGAGACATGCAGAAAGAGCAAGTGTGGCAGAATGTGTTCCAAAGCAGCTGGAGCTACCACGGGCTCCGGACAGGCTTCTTTTCACTTGGAGAACACAGAAAACACACCAAGGTGCTGCTGCAAGCAAAGTTACAGAGGTTTCCCAGAGTGTTGCTTTTCTCGAGAAAAGAGCGCTTTACAGCGCTTTCTGGCTGCTAGAGACATGCAGAAAGAGCAAGTGTGGCAGAATGTGTTCCAAAGCAGCTGGAGCTACCACGGGCTCCGGACAGGCTTCTTTTCACTTGGAGAACACAGAAAACACACCAAGGTGCTGCTGCAAGCAAAGTTACAGAGGTTTCCCAGAGTGTTGCTTTTCTCGAGAAAAGAGCGCTTTACAGCGCTTTCTGGCTGCTAGAGACATGCAGAAAGAGCAAGTGTGGCAGAATGTGTTCCAAAGCAGCTGGAGCTACCACGGGCTCCGGACAGGCTTCTTTTCACTTGGAGAACACAGAAAACACACCAAGGTGCTGCTGCAAGCAAAGTTACAGAGGTTTCCCAGAGTGTTGCTTTTCTCGAGAAAAGAGCGCTTTACAGCGCTTTCTGGCTGCTAGAGACATGCAGAAAGAGCAAGTGTGGCAGAATGTGTTCCAAAGCAGCTGGAGCTACCACGGGCTCCGGACAGGCTTCTTTTCACTTGGAGAACACAGAAAACACACCAAGGTGCTGCTGCAAGCAAAGTTACAGAGGTTTCCCAGAGTGTTGCTTTTCTCGAGAAAAGAGCGCTTTACAGCGCTTTCTGGCTGCTAGAGACATGCAGAAAGAGCAAGTGTGGCAGAATGTGTTCCAAAGCAGCTGGAGCTACCACGGGCTCCGGACAGGCTTCTTTTCACTTGGAGAACACAGAAAACACACCAAGGTGCTGCTGCAAGCAAAGTTACAGAGGTTTCCCAGAGTGTTGCTTTTCTCGAGAAAAGAGCGCTTTACAGCGCTTTCTGGCTGCTAGAGACATGCAGAAAGAGCAAGTGTGGCAGAATGTGTTCCAAAGCAGCTGGAGCTACCACGGGCTCCGGACAGGCTTCTTTTCACTTGGAGAACACAGAAAACACACCAAGGTGCTGCTGCAAGCAAAGTTACAGAGGTTTCCCAGAGTGTTGCTTTTCTCGAGAAAAGAGCGCTTTACAGCGCTTTCTGGCTGCTAGAGACATGCAGAAAGAGCAAGTGTGGCAGAATGTGTTCCAAAGCAGCTGGAGCTACCACGGGCTCCGGACAGGCTTCTTTTCACTTGGAGAACACAGAAAACACACCAAGGTGCTGCTGCAAGCAAAGTTACAGAGGTTTCCCAGAGTGTTGCTTTTCTCGAGAAAAGAGCGCTTTACAGCGCTTTCTGGCTGCTAGAGACATGCAGAAAGAGCAAGTGTGGCAGAATGTGTTCCAAAGCAGCTGGAGCTACCACGGGCTCCGGACAGGCTTCTTTTCACTTGGAGAACACAGAAAACACACCAAGGTGCTGCTGCAAGCAAAGTTACAGAGGTTTCCCAGAGTGTTGCTTTTCTCGAGAAAAGAGCGCTTTACAGCGCTTTCTGGCTGCTAGAGACATGCAGAAAGAGCAAGTGTGGCAGAATGTGTTCCAAAGCAGCTGGAGCTACCACGGGCTCCGGACAGGCTTCTTTTCACTTGGAGAACACAGAAAACACACCAAGGTGCTGCTGCAAGCAAAGTTACAGAGGTTTCCCAGAGTGTTGCTTTTCTCGAGAAAAGAGCGCTTTACAGCGCTTTCTGGCTGCTAGAGACATGCAGAAAGAGCAAGTGTGGCAGAATGTGTTCCAAAGCAGCTGGAGCTACCACGGGCTCCGGACAGGCTTCTTTTCACTTGGAGAACACAGAAAACACACCAAGGTGCTGCTGCAAGCAAAGTTACAGAGGTTTCCCAGAGTGTTGCTTTTCTCGAGAAAAGAGCGCTTTACAGCGCTTTCTGGCTGCTAGAGACATGCAGAAAGAGCAAGTGTGGCAGAATGTGTTCCAAAGCAGCTGGAGCTACCACGGGCTCCGGACAGGCTTCTTTTCACTTGGAGAACACAGAAAACACACCAAGGTGCTGCTGCAAGCAAAGTTACAGAGGTTTCCCAGAGTGTTGCTTTTCTCGAGAAAAGAGCGCTTTACAGCGCTTTCTGGCTGCTAGAGACATGCAGAAAGAGCAAGTGTGGCAGAATGTGTTCCAAAGCAGCTGGAGCTACCACGGGCTCCGGACAGGCTTCTTTTCACTTGGAGAACACAGAAAACACACCAAGGTGCTGCTGCAAGCAAAGTTACAGAGGTTTCCCAGAGTGTTGCTTTTC
This sequence comes from Zosterops lateralis, assembly GCF_965231275.1. NCBI lineage: Eukaryota > Metazoa > Chordata > Aves > Passeriformes > Zosteropidae > Zosterops > Zosterops lateralis. The sequence continues at coordinate 30,773 of NW_028154411.1, forward strand.
TCGAGAAAAGAGCGCTTTACAGCGCTTTCTGGCTGCTAGAGACATGCAGAAAGAGCAAGTGTGGCAGAATGTGTTCCAAAGCAGCTGGAGCTACCACGGGCTCCGGACAGGCTTCTTTTCACTTGGAGAACACAGAAAACACACCAAGGTGCTGCTGCAAGCAAAGTTACATATCGAGGTTTCCCAGAGTGTTGCTTTTCTCGAGAAAAGAGCGCTTTACAGCGCTTTCTGGCTGCTAGAGACATGCAGAAAGAGCAAGTGTGGCAGAATGTGTTCCAAAGCAGCTGGAGCTACCACGGGCTCCGGACAGGCTTCTTTTCACTTGGAGAACACAGAAAACACACCAAGGTGCTGCTGCAAGCAAAGTTACAGAGGTTTCCCAGAGTGTTGCTTTTCTCGAGAAAAGAGCGCTTTACAGCGCTTTCTGGCTGCTAGAGACATGCAGAAAGAGCAAGTGTGGCAGAATGTGTTCCAAAGCAGCTGGAGCTACCACGGGCTCCGGACAGGCTTCTTTTCACTTGGAGAACACAGAAAACACACCAAGGTGCTGCTGCAAGCAAAGTTACAGAGGTTTCCCAGAGTGTTGCTTTTCTCGAGAAAAGAGCGCTTTACAGCGCTTTCTGGCTGCTAGAGACATGCAGAAAGAGCAAGTGTGGCAGAATGTGTTCCAAAGCAGCTGGAGCTACCACGGGCTCCGGACAGGCTTCTTTTCACTTGGAGAACACAGAAAACACACCAAGGTGCTGCTGCAAGCAAAGTTACGGTTTCCCAGAGTGTTGCTTTTCTCGAGAAAAGAGCGCTTTACAGCGCTTTCTGGCTGCTAGAGACATGCAGAAAGAGCAAGTGTGGCAGAATGTGTTCCAAAGCAGCTGGAGCTACCACGGGCTCCGGACAGGCTTCTTTTCACTTGGAGAACACAGAAAACACACCAAGGTGCTGCTGCAAGCAAAGTTACAGAGGTTTCCCAGAGTGTTGCTTTTCTCGAGAAAAGAGCGCTTTACAGCGCTTTCCTGGCTGCTAGAGACATGCAGAAAGAGCAAGTGTGGCAGAATGTGTTCCAAAGCAGCTGGAGCTACCACGGGCTCCGGACAGGCTTCTTTTCACTTGGAGAACACAGAAAACACACCAAGGTGCTGCTGCAAGCAAAGTTACAGAGGTTTCCCAGAGTGTTGCTTTTCTCGAGAAAAGAGCGCTTTACAGCGCTTTCTGGCTGCTAGAGACATGCAGAAAGAGCAAGTGTGGCAGAATGTGTTCCAAAGCAGCTGGAGCTACCACGGGCTCCGGACAGGCTTCTTTTCACTTGGAGAACACAGAAAACACACCAAGGTGCTGCTGCAAGCAAAGTTACAGAGGTTTCCCAGAGTGTTGCTTTTCTCGAGAAAAGAGCGCTTTACAGCGCTTTCTGGCTGCTAGAGACATGCAGAAAGAGCAAGTGTGGCAGAATGTGTTCCAAAGCAGCTGGAGCTACCACGGGCTCCGGACAGGCTTCTTTTCACTTGGAGAACACAGAAAACACACCAAGGTGCTGCTGCAAGCAAAGTTACAGAGGTTTCCCAGAGTGTTGCTTTTCTCGAGAAAAGAGCGCTTTACAGCGCTTTCTGGCTGCTAGAGACATGCAGAAAGAGCAAGTGTGGCAGAATGTGTTCCAAAGCAGCTGGAGCTACCACGGGCTCCGGACAGGCTTCTTTTCACTTGGAGAACACAGAAAACACACCAAGGTGCTGCTGCAAGCAAAGTTACAGAGGTTTCCCAGAGTGTTGCTTTTCTCGAGAAAAGAGCGCTTTACAGCGCTTTCTGGCTGCTAGAGACATGCAGAAAGAGCAAGTGTGGCAGAATGTGTTCCAAAGCAGCTGGAGCTACCACGGGCTCCGGACAGGCTTCTTTTCACTTGGAGAACACAGAAAACACACCAAGGTGCTGCTGCAAGCAAAGTTACAGAGGTTTCCCAGAGTGTTGCTTTTCTCGAGAAAAGAGCGCTTTACAGCGCTTTCTGGCTGCTAGAGACATGCAGAAAGAGCAAGTGTGGCAGAATGTGTTCCAAAGCAGCTGGAGCTACCACGGGCTCCGGACAGGCTTCTTTTCACTTGGAGAACACAGAAAACACACCAAGGTGCTGCTGCAAGCAAAGTTACAGAGGTTTCCCAGAGTGTTGCTTTTCTCGAGAAAAGAGCGCTTTACAGCGCTTTCTGGCTGCTAGAGACATGCAGAAAGAGCAAGTGTGGCAGAATGTGTTCCAAAGCAGCTGGAGCTACCACGGGCTCCGGACAGGCTTCTTTTCACTTGGAGAACACAGAAAACACACCAAGGTGCTGCTGCAAGCAAAGTTACAGAGGTTTCCCAGAGTGTTGCTTTTCTCGAGAAAAGAGCGCTTTACAGCGCTTTCTGGCTGCTAGAGACATGCAGAAAGAGCAAGTGTGGCAGAATGTGTTCCAAAGCAGCTGGAGCTACCACGGGCTCCGGACAGGCTTCTTTTCACTTGGAGAACACAGAAAACACACCAAGGTGCTGCTGCAAGCAAAGTTACAGAGGTTTCCCAGAGTGTTGCTTTTCTCGAGAAAAGAGCGCTTTACAGCGCTTTCTGGCTGCTAGAGACATGCAGAAAGAGCAAGTGTGGCAGAATGTGTTCCAAAGCAGCTGGAGCTACCACGGGCTCCGGACAGGCTTCTTTTCACTTGGAGAACACAGAAAACACACCAAGGTGCTGCTGCAAGCAAAGTTACAGAGGTTTCCCAGAGTGTTGCTTTTCTCGAGAAAAGAGCGCTTTACAGCGCTTTCTGGCTGCTAGAGACATGCAGAAAGAGCAAGTGTGGCAGAATGTGTTCCAAAGCAGCTGGAGCTACCACGGGCTCCGGACAGGCTTCTTTTCACTTGGAGAACACAGAAAACACACCAAGGTGCTGCTGCAAGCAAAGTTACAGAGGTTTCCCAGAGTGTTGCTTTTCTCGAGAAAAGAGCGCTTTACAGCGCTTTCTGGCTGCTAGAGACATGCAGAAAGAGCAAGTGTGGCAGAATGTGTTCCAAAGCAGCTGGAGCTACCACGGGCTCCGGACAGGCTTCTTTTCACTTGGAGAACACAGAAAACACACCAAGGTGCTGCTGCAAGCAAAGTTACAGAGGTTTCCCAGAGTGTTGCTTTTCTCGAGAAAAGAGCGCTTTACAGCGCTTTCTGGCTGCTAGAGACATGCAGAAAGAGCAAGTGTGGCAGAATGTGTTCCAAAGCAGCTGGAGCTACCACGGGCTCCGGACAGGCTTCTTTTCACTTGGAGAACACAGAAAACACACCAAGGTGCTGCTGCAAGCAAAGTTACAGAGGTTTCCCAGAGTGTTGCTTTTCTCGAGAAAAGAGCGCTTTACAGCGCTTTCTGGCTGCTAGAGACATGCAGAAAGAGCAAGTGTGGCAGAATGTGTTCCAAAGCAGCTGGAGCTACCACGGGCTCCGGACAGGCTTCTTTTCACTTGGAGAACACAGAAAACACACCAAGGTGCTGCTGCAAGCAAAGTTACAGAGGTTTCCCAGAGTGTTGCTTTTCTCGAGAAAAGAGCGCTTTACAGCGCTTTCTGGCTGCTAGAGACATGCAGAAAGAGCAAGTGTGGCAGAATGTGTTCCAAAGCAGCTGGAGCTACCACGGGCTCCGGACAGGCTTCTTTTCACTTGGAGAACACAGAAAACACACCAAGGTGCTGCTGCAAGCAAAGTTACAGAGGTTTCCCAGAGGGTTGCTTTTCTCGAGAAAAGAGCGCTTTACAGCGCTTTCTGGCTGCTAGAGACATGCAGAAAGAGCAAGTGTGGCAGAATGTGTTCCAAAGCAGCTGGAGCTACCACGGGCTCCGGACAGGCTTCTTTTCACTTGGAGAACACAGAAAACACACCAAGGTGCTGCTGCAAGCAAAGTTACAGAGGTTTCCCAGAGGGTTGCTTTTCTCGAGAAAAGAGCGCTTTACAGCGCTTTCTGGCTGCTAGAGACATGCAGAAAGAGCAAGTGTGGCAGAATGTGTTCCAAAGCAGCTGGAGCTACCACGGGCTCCGGACAGGCTTCTTTTCACTTGGAGAACACAGAAAACACACCAAGGTGCTGCTGCAAGCAAAGTTACAGAGGTTTCCCAGAGTGTTGCTTTTCTCGAGAAAAGAGCGCTTTACAGCGCTTTCTGGCTGCTAGAGACATGCAGAAAGAGCAAGTGTGGCAGAATGTGTTCCAAAGCAGCTGGAGCTACCACGGGCTCCGGACAGGCTTCTTTTCACTTGGAGAACACAGAAAACCACCAAGGTGCTGCTGCAAGCAAAGTTACAGAGGTTTCCCAGAGGGGTTGCTTTTCTCGAGAAAAGAGCGCTTTACAGCGCTTTCTGGCTGCTAGAGACATGCAGAAAGAGCAAGTGTGGCAGAATGTGTTCCAAAGCAGCTGGAGCTACCACGGGCTCCGGACAGGCTTCTTTTCACTTGGAGAACACAGAAAACACACCAAGGTGCTGCTGCAAGCAAAGTTACAGAGGTTTCCCAGAGGGTTGCTTTTCTCGAGAAAAGAGCGCTTTACAGCGCTTTCTGGCTGCTAGAGACATGCAGAAAGAGCAAGTGTGGCAGAATGTGTTCCAAAGCAGCTGGAGCTACCACGGGCTCCGGACAGGCTTCTTTTCACTTGGAGAACACAGAAAACACACCAAGGTGCTGCTGCAAGCAAAGTTACAGAGGTTTCCCAGAGTGTTGCTTTTCTCGAGAAAAGAGCGCTTTACAGCGCTTTCTGGCTGCTAGAGACATGCAGAAAGAGCAAGTGTGGCAGAATGTGTTCCAAAGCAGCTGGAGCTACCACGGGCTCCGGACAGGCTTCTTTTCACTTGGAGAACACAGAAAACACACCAAGGTGCTGCTGCAAGCAAAGTTACAGAGGTTTCCCAGAGTGTTGCTTTTCTCGAGAAAAGAGCGCTTTACAGCGCTTTCTGGCTGCTAGAGACATGCAGAAAGAGCAAGTGTGGCAGAATGTGTTCCAAAGCAGCTGGAGCTACCACGGGCTCCGGACAGGCTTCTTTTCACTTGGAGAACACAGAAAACACACCAAGGTGCTGCTGCAAGCAAAGTTACAGAGGTTTCCCAGAGTGTTGCTTTTCTCGAGAAAAGAGCGCTTTACAGCGCTTTCTGGCTGCTAGAGACATGCAGAAAGAGCAAGTGTGGCAGAATGTGTTCCAAAGCAGCTGGAGCTACCACGGGCTCCGGACAGGCTTCTTTTCACTTGGAGAACACAGAAAACACACCAAGGTGCTGCTGCAAGCAAAGTTACAGAGGTTTCCCAGAGTGTTGCTTTTCTCGAGAAAAGAGCGCTTTACAGCGCTTTCTGGCTGCTAGAGACATGCAGAAAGAGCAAGTGTGGCAGAATGTGTTCCAAAGCAGCTGGAGCTACCACGGGCTCCGGACAGGCTTCTTTTCACTTGGAGAACACAGAAAACACACCAAGGTGCTGCTGCAAGCAAAGTTACAGAGGTTTCCCAGAGTGTTGCTTTTCTCGAGAAAAGAGCGCTTTACAGCGCTTTCTGGCTGCTAGAGACATGCAGAAAGAGCAAGTGTGGCAGAATGTGTTCCAAAGCAGCTGGAGCTACCACGGGCTCCGGACAGGCTTCTTTTCACTTGGAGAACACAGAAAACACACCAAGGTGCTGCTGCAAGCAAAGTTACAGAGGTTTCCCAGAGTGTTGCTTTTCTCGAGAAAAGAGCGCTTTACAGCGCTTTCTGGCTGCTAGAGACATGCAGAAAGAGCAAGTGTGGCAGAATGTGTTCCAAAGCAGCTGGAGCTACCACGGGCTCCGGACAGGCTTCTTTTCACTTGGAGAACACAGAAAACACACCAAGGTGCTGCTGCAAGCAAAGTTACAGAGGTTTCCCAGAGTGTTGCTTTTCTCGAGAAAAGAGCGCTTTACAGCGCTTTCTGGCTGCTAGAGACATGCAGAAAGAGCAAGTGTGGCAGAATGTGTTCCAAAGCAGCTGGAGCTACCACGGGCTCCGGACAGGCTTCTTTTCACTTGGAGAACACAGAAAACACACCAAGGTGCTGCTGCAAGCAAAGTTACAGAGGTTTCCCAGAGTGTTGCTTTTCTCGAGAAAAGAGCGCTTTACAGCGCTTTCTGGCTGCTAGAGACATGCAGAAAGAGCAAGTGTGGCAGAATGTGTTCCAAAGCAGCTGGAGCTACCACGGGCTCCGGACAGGCTTCTTTTCACTTGGAGAACACAGAAAACACACCAAGGTGCTGCTGCAAGCAAAGTTACAGAGGTTTCCCAGAGTGTTGCTTTTCTCGAGAAAAGAGCGCTTTACAGCGCTTTCTGGCTGCTAGAGACATGCAGAAAGAGCAAGTGTGGCAGAATGTGTTCCAAAGCAGCTGGAGCTACCACGGGCTCCGGACAGGCTTCTTTTCACTTGGAGAACACAGAAAACACACCAAGGTGCTGCTGCAAGCAAAGTTACAGAGGTTTCCCAGAGTGTTGCTTTTCTCGAGAAAAGAGCGCTTTACAGCGCTTTCTGGCTGCTAGAGACATGCAGAAAGAGCAAGTGTGGCAGAATGTGTTCCAAAGCAGCTGGAGCTACCACGGGCTCCGGACAGGCTTCTTTTCACTTGGAGAACACAGAAAACACACCAAGGTGCTGCTGCAAGCAAAGTTACAGAGGTTTCCCAGAGTGTTGCTTTTCTCGAGAAAAGAGCGCTTTACAGCGCTTTCTGGCTGCTAGAGACATGCAGAAAGAGCAAGTGTGGCAGAATGTGTTCCAAAGCAGCTGGAGCTACCACGGGCTCCGGACAGGCTTCTTTTCACTTGGAGAACACAGAAAACACACCAAGGTGCTGCTGCAAGCAAAGTTACAGAGGTTTCCCAGAGTGTTGCTTTTCTCGAGAAAAGAGCGCTTTACAGCGCTTTCTGGCTGCTAGAGACATGCAGAAAGAGCAAGTGTGGCAGAATGTGTTCCAAAGCAGCTGGAGCTACCACGGGCTCCGGACAGGCTTCTTTTCACTTGGAGAACACAGAAAACACACCAAGGTGCTGCTGCAAGCAAAGTTACAGAGGTTTCCCAGAGTGTTGCTTTTCTCGAGAAAAGAGCGCTTTACAGCGCTTTCTGGCTGCTAGAGACATGCAGAAAGAGCAAGTGTGGCAGAATGTGTTCCAAAGCAGCTGGAGCTACCACGGGCTCCGGACAGGCTTCTTTTCCACTTGGAGAACACAGAAAACACACCAAGGTGCTGCTGCAAGCAAAGTTACAGAGGTTTCCCAGAGTGTTGCTTTTCTCGAGAAAAGAGCGCTTTACAGCGCTTTCTGGCTGCTAGAGACATGCAGAAAGAGCAAGTGTGGCAGAATGTGTTCCAAAGCAGCTGGAGCTACCACGGGCTCCGGACAGGCTTCTTTTCACTTGGAGAACACAGAAAACACACCAAGGTGCTGCTGCAAGCAAAGTTACAGAGGTTTCCCAGAGTGTTGCTTTTCTCGAGAAAAGAGCGCTTTACAGCGCTTTCTGGCTGCTAGAGACATGCAGAAAGAGCAAGTGTGGCAGAATGTGTTCCAAAGCAGCTGGAGCTACCACGGGCTCCGGACAGGCTTCTTTTCACTTGGAGAACACAGAAAACACACCAAGGTGCTGCTGCAAGCAAAGTTACAGAGGTTTCCCAGAGTGTTGCTTTTCTCGAGAAAAGAGCGCTTTACAGCGCTTTCTGGCTGCTAGAGACATGCAGAAAGAGCAAGTGTGGCAGAATGTGTTCCAAAGCAGCTGGAGCTACCACGGGCTCCGGACAGGCTTCTTTTCACTTGGAGAACACAGAAAACACACCAAGGTGCTGCTGCAAGCAAAGTTACAGAGGTTTCCCAGAGTGTTGCTTTTCTCGAGAAAAGAGCGCTTTACAGCGCTTTCTGGCTGCTAGAGACATGCAGAAAGAGCAAGTGTGGCAGAATGTGTTCCAAAGCAGCTGGAGCTACCACGGGCTCCGGACAGGCTTCTTTTCACTTGGAGAACACAGAAAACACACCAAGGTGCTGCTGCAAGCAAAGTTACAGAGGTTTCCCAGAGTGTTGCTTTTCTCGAGAAAAGAGCGCTTTACAGCGCTTTCTGGCTGCTAGAGACATGCAGAAAGAGCAAGTGTGGCAGAATGTGTTCCAAAGCAGCTGGAGCTACCACGGGCTCCGGACAGGCTTCTTTTTCACTTGGAGAACACAGAAAACACACCAAGGTGCTGCTGCAAGCAAAGTTACAGAGGTTTCCCAGAGTGTTGCTTTTCTCGAGAAAAGAGCGCTTTACAGCGCTTTCTGGCTGCTAGAGACATGCAGAAAGAGCAAGTGTGGCAGAATGTGTTCCAAAGCAGCTGGAGCTACCACGGGCTCCGGACAGGCTTCTTTTCACTTGGAGAACACAGAAAACACACCAAGGTGCTGCTGCAAGCAAAGTTACAGAGGTTTCCCAGAGGGTTGCTTTTCTCGAGAAAAGAGCGCTTTACAGCGCTTTCTGGCTGCTAGAGACATGCAGAAAGAGCAAGTGTGGCAGAATGTGTTCCAAAGCAGCTGGAGCTACCACGGGCTCCGGACAGGCTTCTTTTCACTTGGAGAACACAGAAAACACACCAAGGTGCTGCTGCAAGCAAAGTTACAGAGGTTTCCCAGAGGGTTGCTTTTCTCGAGAAAAGAGCGCTTTACAGCGCTTTCTGGCTGCTAGAGACATGCAGAAAGAGCAAGTGTGGCAGAATGTGTTCCAAAGCAGCTGGAGCTACCACGGGCTCCGGACAGGCTTCTTTTCACTTGGAGAACACAGAAAACACACCAAGGTGCTGCTGCAAGCAAAGTTACAGAGGTTTCCCAGAGGGTTGCTTTTCTCGAGAAAAGAGCGCTTTACAGCGCTTTCTGGCTGCTAGAGACATGCAGAAAGAGCAAGTGTGGCAGAATGTGTTCCAAAGCAGCTGGAGCTACCACGGGCTCCGGACAGGCTTCTTTTCACTTGGAGAACACAGAAAACACACCAAGGTGCTGCTGCAAGCAAAGTTACAGAGGTTTCCCAGAGTGTTGCTTTTCTCGAGAAAAGAGCGCTTTACAGCGCTTTCTGGCTGCTAGAGACATGCAGAAAGAGCAAGTGTGGCAGAATGTGTTCCAAAGCAGCTGGAGCTACCACGGGCTCCGGACAGGCTTCTTTTCACTTGGAGAACACAGAAAACACACCAAGGTGCTGCTGCAAGCAAAGTTACAGAGGTTTCCCAGAGTGTTGCTTTTCTCGAGAAAAGAGCGCTTTACAGCGCTTTCTGGCTGCTAGAGACATGCAGAAAGAGCAAGTGTGGCAGAATGTGTTCCAAAGCAGCTGGAGCTACCACGGGCTCCGGACAGGCTTCTTTTCACTTGGAGAACACAGAAAACACACCAAGGTGCTGCTGCAAGCAAAGTTACAGAGGTTTCCCAGAGTGTTGCTTTTCTCCGAGAAAAGAGCGCTTTACAGCGCTTTCTGGCTGCTAGAGGACATG